>NC_072733.1:71900820-72200820 GCF_026930045.1 Uloborus diversus
CAAGCATTCCTGCTGTAAATTTGTGTTCAAGCAAATCTCTCAATACACAAGCATCTTTGTTCTAGGCTCAACAAGCTTTATCCCAATTGCTGCTCTACAAACACTCAAAATTTCTAAACAGCTAATAATCTGCAAATTTGAACAGATTTATTTGATATTCTACTTTTGTTAAGTATTTAGCTGTTGTTTCTGTAATTTATTGACTTGCTGATCATAACTTTTTCAGGTTTACAAATGGTCTACGAAAAAATGATGCAGAGAGACACATTTGAAATTCTTCACTATCTTGACTGAATGGTGTGCCACTATTGTTATGACTTTTGTCTAACATGAGCATTACGTAGTGGCATTCTTTTCGGTTCTCAGTGTTTGTTTTACTGCTACAACAGGATTTCGAAGTTGGATGATCCAACCAGCAAACCTTTGTTCCAGAATTTATGTACCTGCTTAGAATTGTCTTACCTGAAAATTAACACAGTAAGTCCTTAGAATAAGTCTTATTTAGTTATTTATTTCAATTTTTTTTTTAATCCTCTTATATAGGTCTAAATAAAATAAATTTATCAGCACTATATTTTGAGTTGACTGTAATCATGCAAAATATGTTTTCTCATGCATTTCCGATATTTTTTCTTTTGTTTCATTCCGTAAATTTGAGGTAGATAGTTTGTAATATAGACAGTATTTGAGTTTAACATGATAGTCAACATAGTGCCATATTGTGGTTCAAATATGGCATCTACCTGACTTTACATGTTTATGAATACTTAACATTATGATTTTGTTTCATATTTTATTGAGTTAGTGATAGTAAGGTTAATGTATTGTGCCCTAAAATAAAAATAAAAATGAGAAGAAAAAAAATTTAATTAAATATCTGCATGTTATTTTTACCTCAAAATTATTTTGAATGTCATGATACTAGTAAGTTATTTTTGTATTATGGTACTCTACTACAACTTTCATTCATTGCATAAAATGATGTGTTGCGCAATTGTAGAATATTTAAATATGTTTACTATATTCAATATTTAGTTGCTGTTCAAAATTATTTAGGGTTATTAGGGAAACAAACCAGTCAAATTTAATACTACTACTTTTATACTAGAAGAAAACTACTTTTATACTGAATTCAAAAAGAACATTAAGTCCTTTCCCCGGTCATGTGTAGAACATAGAGCATGACTGAGAGTATTATTATGTTGGCAGAAATAGTAAATGTGTAGCCAATCTTTATTCAACATTAATTGTATGTACTTGTATTTTGAATGATTGCATGTTATTATTTTCAGGGTTTGTAAATATCTGATACTTTTAATCAGCACAAACTAAAAAATAGTAACAACATTCTTAAAAACTTCACTGTTTTTTATTTTCTTATAATAAAGTAGACTTTTCATGGAAACATAAGTACTTTAATTTATAATTATATAAATGATGTTTACAATCATACATGGAATATGATAATTTAATGTTTCAGAAATAAAATGTTACATAACTATTATTAATATTGGCTGCATATTACTATTTTAATCATATGCTCTGCTCTATAAAACTGGATTATATGTATGTGCCCGGTAAAAACCACACGAAGATCATTCTATTATATACAAAAAAATATATATATATATATGTTGAATTAAAACCTGAAAATGTTATTTGAAACCATATGTTTATTGATTGTTGTAATATGTCCTGTTAGAATATTTTGCTTTAAATTTTTATTTATTTTACTTGACGTAATTAACCATTAACTGCTTTACTTATTTTCTTTAGTTTGCTACATTTAAATTTATATAACTCAAAAATAGGTTTGTGCTCAGTCGTGAGACATTTTCGTTTTTTTTCTGATCAACTTAACAGGATATTTATTTTGAAGCTATATTAAAGATGTTACATAATTAGTATTTTTATAAACATAAAATTTTCAAAATATAGGTATATTGTATGACTGCATATTACTGATATATTAATATAAATATAGTACAGACCCGGAAAAGAGTTGCTTCCGGTTTAATCCTCAGTTTTTTCACTCTAATGTTAATTAGAAGTGTTTCAATCCGATCTAGTTTAACAATGAATGTGGGACAAGTTAGACTATCATTTCTATTGAAACATGTAAGAATTGCACATGTGTTCTTAGTTATAGACGAAAGATATGTCGATGTACTAGTAAGTTTATCATATAGCCACTTGCCAGAAAAAAAATTACGCAGCAAAACAGCAACAAGAAATGCACACAGGGCGGATACTCCCCCCCCCCAAACAAAAACAAAAAAAAAAAACAATTATATGTTTTATGCAAATATGAAATATTTTAATTTTCAGAAACAACTTAGTTCTATTTTTGTGGCATAATAAAAGTTTGCATTTACATCTTTTTTGCATCGAAAAAATAGGCTCATCGTAATCTCAAAATTTCTCTTCCATATTTTTCACAATTTGGTTCTGCTTTATAATATAATGAATTTATTTCTGGTGCTGAAATTTGTTAATTTGTACCTGGCATGATATATAATTTTTATACCTTGTATATATTTTGTAAAACTTAAACCCGCAACTTTAGTTTGAAAAAAAAAAACCTTACATCTTGATGCATCGCAATGTAAAGTTGCTGATGCATTACAATGTAGAAATTCCTACATCCCCAGCCCTACTATATATATTGGCAGACTCTGTCGACAGTTAAATTTTTTTTTTTTTTTCAGCTGACCTGCATTGGCCAAGTACATAGACAAACTTTATTTTGAGTACTCCGTAAAGCATTACAGTTGACAAAATTCAGACTTCATCCGATTTTGATGTAAATTAGAAATTTAAAATTTGAATAAAGAATACACTATTAATCGTTAGTTTAATATTAAGTTGTCTAATAGTCTGCAATTTAGAACATATCTCCGTGATTTTCTATTTTTATTAAATATTTTACTATCAATTATGTAATTTGACTTACTAGACATTAACTTTTTTAGGTCTACCGTTTGTATCTACTAAGATATGCTGCTTAATAGAGGGACGGAGTTAGGATTTCTTTGCTAATTTTACTGAATTGTGTGCCATAATTGTTTTAACTTCGTCTAACATAAGCATTACATAGTGGCATACTTTTCGGTTGTCTGATTGCTACAACACGAATTTGAAGTTGAATTGTTTATGCTCCAAAAATTTTGAAATTTACCTTTATTCCAGATTCTACGCTTACCTACACCCTGCTGTATGAATGGCATTTTCATCTTGCCTGAAAAGTGTGCAGTATATTGTGGCCAAAGCCTGCATTATTTATTTATTTTTTTTAAATATTCATCTTTATCCTCTTATACAGGTCTTATAAAGAAAATTAATGTATGGTATCAGCACTGTTTGTGTTTCTTCACATTTTTTTTGCTAATTTCCAACAATATTTCTTGTTAGTTATGACAATGAAATTTTAATCTGCATTTTAGAAGTTAGCTATTTTGCAAATTTAGTAAATGTATATTGTTACGAAGTAAAAACAAGAAAGCCAGCACTAGTTTTAAGTATGAAGAATATTAAATTTCCAAAATATTTGTACTTGAAAATATTATACGTATTACATTTCTTGTTGTAATCACATTGCTGAGAACAGACTCTTGTTATTTCATTGTTGCCTCATTATTTTAAAGTAGAGAAATACTGTATATCTGACATTGTTTAAACTGTAATATTTATTTTTTGTTAATGCCAATTTAGAATGGATGTCTTTTGTGAAATGTAAGTGCAAATAATTATTACTTTAAATAAGGTTGCTCCAAAAGCAAATTAATATAGTAAATGATTCTGAAATTATGCATAAATTGAAATTTAGTTTATTTTTGACACATGATTCGATATAAATGATTATTATGGTAGCATGTAATAAAGAAATAATTTTGTACAATGCCTAATACTCCTGCAATATAACTTGCGATTATCATTTTGATTATAATGTTTAAAAGCACTTATTTTCATGCAGCTTAAATTTTTGCTGTCCCATTGTATTCACAGAGATCAAGCTTCGCAAAACAGAAAGGTTTATGTATTGTGTCATTACTTTGCATTTTTAATATTAGTTGCAGTATGATACTATACTAAAACTTTCATTGCTTGTATTATTGTATATAAAAATATGTTTACCTATTTTCAACATTTAAATCAACTTTCATTTGCCAAAACTTATCGAAAGCTGGGAACCCGGATTTTCAGCTCATGCAGCTACCGAAACTAAATGCCGAAGCTGTGTAGCTGCTGATCCTAATATTCGACACCAGCCATCAAGAATTGCCCAAATATGTTAAAATTGTGTCAGTTGAAACAACCTCACTTTTCTCCTTAATTTGATATTCAATTTTGAATTTTAATGGTTTTGTTACTTATTGATTTCTGTCTGTTTAACTTGGTGTTTACTCCAGAATCAAATTAAAGTTAAACATTGTAAACTACGTATCTTTTTGAGTTTTATGTTCACTATTCATTATTTATTTATATTGTGGTCTTTTGTGATATTTAAATATTTATTATATGTAGGCTGTGTCAATGTCAATCTCTGCAATTCTAAAATCCTCCACTAAAGATATTTGCTGTAGTATGTATTTTTTTAATGTTTGATTTCTTGTGGTGCCTAATGTACCAGTTTCTGTGCACTGAATGCTTTCCTACAGGGAAATTAAGTGCTTATAAAATATCCTATTTTCTTTTGTAGTTTTTAGAAATTGAATTATTTTATTAAGCTAAGGGAAATTGAATGTTACTTTGTTTCAAGTTTGAGAAAAATGTAATAATTTTCTAAAGAAATTGATAATAAATGAACTACAATGTGTCTTTGTATTTTCTGCAATCATTTTTAGCATTGCATGAGCTAATTAAAAAAGTTTTTAAAAATTAATGTATAGTTCAAATTACATTATTCTTAATCATCAAAACTTTGAAGAACCAAATATGTAAATAAAGATATCTTTGAAAAGCATTATTAGTAGTTACAATGCAAGTATTATTAATTCAATAAAAATATGGGGAAAAAAGTAATCTAAGCTCACAAACAATAAAGGACGAAACAAAATGTAGTACACATGTAAAAATTTAAAAACATCATTGATTTTTTACATAATTAATCACAGAAAAATTTCTAGTGAACTCATAGGCAAATGAATGCACAGATTTTTAGAGATGATTATAGTGATCGTTTTGCAAAAAACGTTTTTTAAATTAGTGCAAAAATAAAAAAAACTTAGGGATTTTAAAAAGTTGACATTTTCCTCAACTTTTTAAATTTTCAAAAAAGTAGGCAATATTTTTAAATTTTGAAAATAAATTATTGATTACAAAGTAAGTATGCATGTTATGGTTTCAAAGAAATATAAAATTTATATAAATTAAAAGAAATTGTTTGAAAGGTACTGTGACCCCTTAATTTTTTTATTTATAGTAGATGGCTATGATTAAGAGGAAAATAATTTGCAAAAATTCATTAATGGTTATTTGTAATTAATGTCTGAACTATCACAGTAAATTATTTCTTTGATTATTTATATTAAGACCAATTTACGTATCGTATTTTTTATAACAGTTAAAAAAAATCAAACAATATTCTCCTATAGAAATCTCTAAGTATGAAGAAATGAAATTACAAGATTTTACTCTTAATTGTTTAATTAACTACAAAGAAATTAGTTACGAATATAAATATTAAACAGTCCTTAACAATCAATGTATAAAACCTTCCTGATTTTCCTAAAGTAAAATTGCTTTTCTTACGAATAGTAATAAAAACCAAATAAACCCGGTTTAAACCAAAAAAATCTGGTTTAAACAACAAAAAAAAGTTTTTTTTTTTTTTTTTTTTGGTTTTATCAAAAAAAAAAAAAAAACGGTTTTTATACCAACCCTGCACAAAATTCATTTTGGACTTAAAGAGGCCTCATAACTGTATACCATGCAAAAACTAAAGGCGACTAATATTCAGTAATGTGATAAAAACTGACGGAACATAAATTCAAATCGTACCATTTCTATAGCAATATAGTATGTTCATTATTGTTAAACAGAAGAGAGGGAGCTATAGTTATAGGCTCATTTAAGAAACCATTATTTATTTTAAATTAGCTGCGTTGCCCGGCTTTGTCCGGTCTATTTTGAAAACAAAAATTGTGTCAAGTGACGTATATTCAACAATCAGACATAAATAAAAGAAAAAAAAATCATCATGCAAAGTTTCGCAACTCCAAACAATGACGACAGATATTAAAATACTTTTAAGAAATTAAAATAAAATGAGAAAGATGACTTTAAAAAGCGTAACTATGGAAACACAAGATAAAATAAGTTTCAGAATTGAAAATGAGAAAGATGGAAACAATGGATTCAAAAAGCGTTACCGTAGAAACGCAAAATAAAATGGTTAAAAACTTGAATACAGAACAGATTTTTGAACTACATTTAATTCGCTTGTAACTTTTTTTTTCTAATGGAGATAGAGAATTGAACTTCCGACCATAGGTCGAGTTAGATCTGGAGTAAAAAAAGTAGCTCTTTTCAATGGTGTCAAAACGAAAACTGTAGGAAAATTCATTCACTTTTTATTGATAAATTTAATGAAGAAAGTAGTGCCCAAATTTCAGCTAAGCCTAAACAAATTCGAGCTAAAAACGTAAATAACTCCCGCCGCAATTAAGTTAGAGCGTTGGAACAAATTGCGTAGAACGCGGAAAATTCTTCCCTTTCCAAAGATATATAATATTACTAATCGCGACTAATTTTTAACCCCCCATATTCGTGAATTTATGTGAATTTTATACTATGTAGAGATTTCATGCTGATTATATAATGGAATTTTTTCAATCATTTGTAAAATAAAAATTCAAACTCATAATTTTATTTACTTTACTTATTTGTGGCAGTTATAAGCAATATAGGCAGAATTATTTATACTGCGAGATTATATAGTCATTATTAAAAAAAGGAGGGGGGGGGGTCCTTTTTGGTCTTTGGCAAGGGCGCCCATATGCAAAATTTTAAGGGGGCTCAAAATGTTCCCCATGGTTTAGCAGAATATTTTCCCCATGCAAAAAAAAACGATTTCTGTACAGATTAGAGACATTAAAATGTGAAATTTTTAATAATTTATTTCATTTATGATTGGAAAAGAAATTTTTATACATTTTTGCAAAGAAAAAAGCACTAAAAGCAAGGAAATTCTCATTTCTAGGGGAGGGGGGCTTGAGCTCCCTTACCCCTTATATGGGCGCCCTTGGGTAGAATTAATTACACCAGCAATTAAAGGTTTCGCTTTCAGTTAGGATAGGAAGAGTTTTTGATAGTTTTTGTTTAATTCAAATAATAATAATTTATAGCAGTAGATGGTTTTATTGTTTCTTATAAATCGAAATAGTTGACTTCTAGTTTAAAACTTCTTTCTTTCTTTAATTATTTGTTTGAGTATTAAATTTTCATTTTAGGTACATATAGAGAAACCCCAGAAAATATTATTCGCACCCCGACACCCCCATGATGATGGTCTTGATTTAAAAATGTCCACATTTTTTGGCATTTCTAGATTCCTTCAATTCAATGCAGTTACAAAATTTCGGGGGGGGGGGGGGGGGGGGGAATTGGCTTATTTTTAAAATGTAAAGTTTCTTTAAATTGGAAAGCATTTCGGGTTTCCGTGGCGGGGGGGGAGGGGGATAGGCTCTGGCTAATTGACCACAAGGGTAATTCTATGAACATAATTTGTCCGAAATATGTGATTTTAAAGAAAAATTTGGAATTACCCCCTCCCTTCCCCTTCATTTCGAAAACATCAAAATTGACAAGTGCACCAGTTATCAGGGGTTCCCAAAAATTTTCGCTTCATAGTACCCGTCAGTGACGCTCGACTGTAAGCGCCTAAATTTTTAATAAGAAAGAGACAAGGGAGGGAGGTGGGCATGTTGCATTGCAAATTGCGTTTTCTATAATCATGGCTTATTATTCCTCTGAATCTGGCTGTATTATGTTCAAACCCACACCATTGTTCTTTGTTTTTATTAAAATTATGGGAAAAAACTTGTTCCTTTTTTTTTTCTTTGAGGGAGGGGGGTTGACATCCTTATCATAAATAATTTAACAGTAAAGAAATGCACGCCTAGAAGTGGTGTCTCTGCCAAACATTTTCGGGGACAATGCACTTTTAGAATAGACACAGTTATTGCTGTGTTTGAATGGAAATAACGGTTTACTAGGGGGGTTGATTTCATTAAATGCGGTGAGTGTTTGTAGAATGTTTTCATATATGATCGCTGATAAGCAGTAACTCTATAGAACTAAATTTTCAGGGGTGCTCACTCCCTAATTATCACGAAGCCTCCCGAAAAAAATAAAAAAATACCTCTTAAAACAAGCCCCCTAAAAATTGCAGTGGCACAGTCAGCCCTATCACCCCCCCCCCCCTCCCCTGAAATTCTGTATATAAGAAAGGGATGCTATATAGAACGTATCTGGATAGTCCTCAGTGAGCTACTGTTAATTGGCTGCTCTATTCGAACACGACCTTAGAAGTTAAAACTTTCAAATGTGAAGGAAACTGAAAAAAATTTCAATGATTTAACTCATTAAAAATTAATTCACATACTTTGCCCTGAAAATACTTTCCTTCAGTTAAAATGCATCGATTTTGTTCAAGATATACACAATTTTTTTAAACATGCTAGGATATTCCAATTAAAATAAGTAGTTAACAGTGAAAATGTCATCTAAACCGTTTAATTTTTAATTTTCAGCAGTACTTTTGAAAGTTCATTGCACATTTAAATTAAAAAGAACTATCTTTAGAGTTATCTGTTGTACGTAGCTGAGCCCTGCATTAACTGCGTCATTAACTATATTGAACTCTTCGTGTATTTTAACTTCAACCCATGCTTTAACTGTATTAAAAACTAGATTTATTCAAATCGCCAAGGGCCGTGGTAGCCTGATCGGTAGGGCATTGGACTCGGGGCCGGAGGGTCTCGGGTTCGATCCCCGCTGGTCGAAGACCCACCGTCGTCATTAAAGGGGACTGGGCGACGTTAAATATGCTCGTGGTCTCAATGTCCTCCAAGTGAAACGATACCTCTGGGGGTGCTAGCACCAGGTAGCTATTAGCTCTTGGACTAGTTCTAAATTCTCATTAACTGTTCGATCCGGTGATGGTGCTGCCATCTATCGGTATATAAAATAATGGAGGCAAGGCACTTAGTATGCAGTCCTCGACATAAATACAGTTGTAGTCAGTTGTGACTCTTGAATAGAATAGAATAGAATTCAAATCGCCAGTTAAGCGAGAATTCGCGAAGTAATGCAACCCCAAAACTTACTTGCGCAGCAGGGGGTGCTAATTAACTCCATGGGTGGTCCTAGCCTTCGGCGCAATCCCCCTCCGGCATTCCTTTTATCAAGCTCGCTCGTCAACTTGAATCCGGCAAGAAAGTGGCGCCCCCCCCCCCCCACACCCGATTTTGAAAAATAAAATTACATCAATTATAAAAACAAAAATGATTTAATATTTTTTAAATATTTTTAAAGATGTTTCAATGGTTATTAATACTATAAATAAGGAAGTTTGTAAAAATTACTGCATTTTCAGCGAAGGGAAAATATAAAAGTACAAAAATACTGTGCTCAGAAAAATGTAACTTATAAACTGAATAATTAAATAGAAATACGTCTTAGAAGTCGACTTAAGATTTAAGTTAAATTAATAAATAATTAAGCACATAATTTTTAAAAATTGAAAAATCAATAAATAATTAAATAAATAAAAATTAATTTGAATTTTGACAACCCGAATTGAAATTATTTTTTTCGCAATCACGCGTGTGTGTATGTAGGCGTGTATGGGGGGGGGGGGGTAGCCGTGTGTGTGTGTATGTGTGAGTCTATCTGCAGACATGTGTGTGTGTGCAGGCGTGTGTGTACGAAGGACGGTGCTCGCTGGAGGAGCAGCATGGGGGGGGGGGGGGTGGCCAAGGTGGAGTCCCTCCAAAAATCCAATGGTGGTGACAGAAATGAAATCAAAGGACGGACGGACGCCAAAAACGGTCAGAAGCAAATTCGCAATTGCTGAATTAGAAAAAATGTCGAATAAAAAAAGTTTATGCATTTTTTTTTTACTTTGAGCAATCACGGTTGTTTTTTGTTTTTACTTGACAATAGTTGATTTCCTTTCATTTTATTTTTCTATGCTTATTATGCAAACTTCTTTGGTGCATGAGCCTCCATGTGCGTGTCCATTCTCCTCGTTGGTGGCGTCCATGTCCTCTGGTCCACGAGCCTCCGCTAGTATGTCCCTTCCCTTGGATGGTAGCGTCCATGCACATCGAAATCGAATTATTTAATAACGACCTGGACCTTTTCGACTTTAAACAATTCTTTTTACGCAAAAACAAAATCCAGCATATAACATCCAGTATTCAGCCCCTGGCATTCATTTGAATTTTGACTTCTTGAATTCAAATTACTTTGCGGTGAATTCCATTAGTAGGAACAAGAAACCCTTCGAGTAGGGTCCTACCGCAATTCCTGATTGCGAAAACCTAATTTGAGAATAAAAGATCTCAAAATTCAAACCATTTTTTTTTCGGGGAGGGGAAAAGGGACACATTGGTCATATAATGGATTTATAGCTATTAGAATCGAATGATTTTCCAATTGGCCACATTCTATGACTGTATGGAAGCCCTATTATTTTTGCTACAGAATTCTATATGGTTACACCCCTTTGCAATTAATTCTGCCGGTGTCCATGCATGCGTTCTTTTGAAATTTTTCAAAGACAATTTATCTTTCAACATAAATTAAATATTATATCAACTATTTAACAAACACGAAATATCTACGACCGGCTGGCATTGAACCCGAGACCCTTCGGTTGCGAATCCGACAACACTTTGGCGATCAGGTCACCACGATCCCAGGTAAACAATACATGGAACTTTGCATGTTCTTAACATGTGGCCATGATGGCCTGATCGGTAGGGCGTTGGACTCGCAACTGCAGGGTCGCGGGTTCGATGCAGTCGGTAGGAGATCCTCTGTGTACGCTAATGGTGACAGGTTCACGTTTAATCAGTCGTGATTACGAAGACCTCCAAGTTTCCATTCCATATCGATATCTCCGAGGGTGCTGGATCAGGGACTGCCCGGTTCATGGTCTGGATCAAGAAACTAAACTGTCTTCAGGGTCCCATCCGAACAATTAAATCATGTGTAAGCGGTAGGTAGGGGGACCCTGGATTGTAGGCGTAAGCGGTAGGTACGGGGCACCCTGGAGTGTAGGCTAGTGTTATTTAATCTTTTGACTACGGAGGTAACGCTGATTTTCATTTACAATTTTATTCATTTAAAAAACATATTCCTAGCTTTATATCCTCGAAATAAAAATCTACAAAACTTAGTATGAACTAATATTTGGCACTAGGGTGCAAAAATCAGACGTGCCGGTCAGCCGAACAAGGAGCCCCTAGTGTTTAGATTCCAAGCACACTTGGTATTCATTTTATCGACCCATAGAAGAAATGAAAGGCCCAGTTGACCGTGTCCATCCTTGGCATCGAACCCGCGTCTGCGGCATAGCGAAAAGAGCTGGGCCTCTTATTCAAGTCACCCTAGTTTATTCCTTAAAGTAATACAAAAAACTGAAACTTGGTCAAAAGAAATCATTTAAAGGAGTTAGGATACCTGAGCACAAATGCATTAAACTTCATCAATGTATATTTTCCGTTTTAATCCATACCTCTGTTTCCTCTTATTCCTCATTAGAAATAATTTGGATTTTGTATGATAATAATGCACCCCCTCCTGCCCTTCCGTTTTCATTATTTTTTCGTCAGCCGTTTTATTTTACGGACTTTTAAAACCTATTGTTCGAGATTAACTTAGCTATTAAATTAACCTCATTTAGCTATTAGTTTTACTTAATAGCTAAAATAAAAATATAATGGTTGAGTAACTTGATAAAACTAATTTTGACAATCGCCACCCCCTATTTTTAGAAAGAAAAGTTATTACATCTTAACCCTATGTCTTGGAACGCCAAATTTATATCTTTTATAACATCTTTAAAAATCTTTACTAATAATAAAGCTTAAAGTCTCTCTGTCTGGATATCGGGATCTCTGTCTGGATCTCTGTGACGCGCACAGCGCCTTAACAGTTCGGCCGATTTTTATGAAATTTGACACAAAATGAGTACGTAGCAAGAGGGTGTGCACCTCGAAGCGATTTTTCGAAAATCCGATTTTGTTCTTTTTCTATTCTAATTTTAAGAAAATTTTTCCGAACAAATTATCACAACACGGAGGATTAAATTACCAAATTATCATAACGAGGAACCGTAACAGGCAAATTAAAATAGCAAACTTGCGAGAAATTCATCATCAATTATTTGTAAATATACAGGCGAACCAAATGACCTTTTAACTTTTTGCTACGGGCAAAGCCGTGCGGGTACCACTAGTTAATAATAATATTAACAAGAAATATCCAATTTTTAGTCTAAATAAACAGATTTTTATTGGATGTCTTTACATGCAAAAGCTCACAACTTTGCATTGAAAAAGAGGTTTCTGGAAACCCCGAAACACGTGTATTCAACAATCTATTTATTTGTGCTGATAAAAGTTAGATATTTCCAATTATTTCTCGGCGCAAAAGTATTTAATTATTTCTTGATAATAATAGTCGTACTTTTTTTTTCATTGTTTTTTCGTTTACCGTTTCATTTCACAAAAACTTAAAACTTATATTTCTCCACAAAATGCTTCACTTAAATAGCTAAAATAAAACATATTTTGGAAAATAACTTGATAAACTAATTTTGATAATCCCTCTCCCCCTCTCATTTTAATGAATAAAATAATCACATCTTCCAGAACGTCATAAAAATCTTTAAAAAATAATAATTATATTCTTAATTTATTTCAATTAAATATGAAATAAAACCGTATTTGCTTTTACAAAAATGAACTCCCTTTCCGTTTTATAACAATAACAAAAAGAAAATAAAGATAAAAAGCGAAAAAAAATATTTAAATAAATTAAGATCGAGAAGCAAAAAGAAAGAAATTCAACGCGAAAATCAAACTAGCAAAAGAAACGATGTGACGTCAGAAGTTTACGTAGCTCCACCCATTCTTGTGACGTCAGAGGTAGACCGTTGCAGATTTATCCGAACGTGCTTTTCTGCATGTTTTTCTTATCGTTCATGCTGCCATCTAGTGGATAAATGTATGAGTATCGATCAGTAATTATTATAAAAATAAGGTTGCAAAGCCCTATTTTAATGGAGGTTCTCCGTCTTTCTTTTTTTAAATATTCATTTATTCTTTATAATTAGCAAAAGTATAAATATTCGAATAATTAAAAAGACTGATATTTTTGTTTACGGTGGGAAAAAAAAAGAAAAAATACTTTTTCATTTACGTGCATGATTATTTACATTATATAGTGCAATCTTATAAAGGAAAGAGAAGAAGAATGCATTATTTTTGGTTACTCTTGGTATAAATGGGTGAATAAATAAATTTTCAAAATCAGTGATATTTTACCATGATAAAATTCAAATTGCCTGCAATTGTTAGTAATAGTAAAATTATTCAAATAGACAAGAATAAGGTAGAATTATTAAAGGTTTTTTTTTTTTTTTTTTCATTTGTGTTATTCTGAATAAGTACATTGCGCATTCACATGAAAGAGACTTAATATATGTAACAGCTACGATTCATGAAAATAGTAATTTAAAATTGGACGAAAAAAATTACAAACATTGAACGTTCTTGGGAATTGGTATTTGTTACATTTGGAGGACAAAAAAGTTCACGTAACCTCAACTGATGAAAGTATTCAGTCAACTTCGTTAAAAAATATTTAAGAAACGAAAAAGATAAAAGTATTAAGCGAATTATTTTCTTTCTATTCATTTACTTTTTACAAATAGCATATGAATTAATGCCAGGTGAAAAATAACTATATACAAAACAATTCACATTCGCTTACAACAAATTTAATGATGAACAAATCGGTTAAAAATATGAGTTTCAGTTTTACGTCAACTACAGACAAAAGCACTCAAATATTTTACTCTGCAAGACTATGTTAAAATTCTATATGAAAATAGTTTTATTGTAATAATGATAGAGGTTAGAAATGACTACTAACAACAGGGATTGTGATTTTTTAATTTTTTTTTATCAAAAAATTCGGATTTTTTTTATTAAGATTTTTTTTTAGTCTTGAAACATTTGTCGATATCAATTATATCATTATTGATCTTTTAGTGCAAGTCTAGAGGCATAGTTCATAGTAAATTTTTATCATAAAATGTTTGTACATTGTGCATTAGCAATCTAGAATCCCCCCCCCCCAGTCCCTTCTCTATCCTTTTCACGCAGTTTTCAAATAGAATTTTCTCTTTTTATAAAAAGGAAACTGTCACACATGATGATAGAAGTTTTACAATGACAATTAGAAATCCTTGCGTACAAATTTCGTCACCACTAGGCTTCAACTGTAGCTGGTCTGCTCCCCCCCCTTTCCCCAGCTACTACCACCAATCATTCAACTATACTTCTAGGAAACATTGATACCACTATATTTCCAAGACTTCGTTTATACTTTTTTCAAGATAAATTCTTAAAATTTGACAATTTTCTATGTTTATCAGCTCAGAGTCGACTAAAGTTCTGAAATAAATTCAATTGTGGTGAATAAGGCAATTGTTAGTTACTTAATAAATTAATACCTAAAATAATTGAATAAGTAAGCGAATTGAACTATGTCACTTTGCCCAGCACGCACTTGACTAATTTAAGAAAACGTTAAAAAAAAAAAAAGATTTGAATTTTGACATCTTGAATTCAAATTATGTTTTTCGCAATCACGAGTGTTTGTATGTAGGCGTGTGTGTTTGTGTGTGGGGGTATGTGTGTTTATGTGTAGGGGTTATGTGTATGTGTGTGTAGGCATATGTGTTTGTGTATGTGTGTGTAGGCATATGTGTTTGTGTCTGTGTGCAGGCATGAATGTGTGGGTAGTTGTGTGTATGTGTGTGTGTTTGTGTGTGTGTGTGTGTGCGTGCGTGTGTGTGTAGTTGTGTATGTATGCGCGTGTGTGTAGGACATGGATGCAACCTGGAGACGGCTTTCGCTATAGGAGCAGCATCGTGAGGACCCGGTCGACGGTGATGCTGCAGAGGGTGGCGGTGGGAAAATAAATTCAAAGGACATCAAAACGGTCAAGTGAGAACAATAAGCAATCGTAATTGCTCAAAAAAAAAGTTCTTGACTGACAACAAAATATTAAAATATGAGCACCATTTTTTGAAATCCTAATTGTTATCATTTTTTAATACTCAATGTGTTCATTATTTGGAACCGTACACGCTTTCGATTTTGTTAATACTTATTGTTAACTGCTTGACAATCTTACTACTTAAAGTTAAGCAGCGTTCGTTAAATTAAATCAGTCTGATTTAAGTTATGATTAAAATCATGATTTAAATTAAGTAATTTAGAAAAAAAAAATTGATTTGAATAAAGAAATTGTTTTAACAAAATCATTAATTAAAATCAGTTGATTTTATTTTTATTAATTAAATTTGAATTTTTAGAATGTATTGCTCTAAATTTAACTGCACTGCATTATACAATCTTAACTTCAACAGGCTAAACTACATAGATTACTCTTTGTGTGTGTGTAATAGATTTTCAGACTCTTGCAATATTGTTTTTATTCCAAAATTACAGTTCAGAAATATATATATATATATATATATATATATATATATATATATATATATATATATATATATATATATATATATATATATATATATATATATATATATATATATATATATATATATATATATATATATATATATATATATAATTGCATTTTTTTCTTATACACCATGACTAATATATTTAAGTAAAGTAATTGTTTAACATACTATTTTAAACTAAAAATGTACATGATGATGGAAACCTTATCATTAGGCCAGGGGTGCCCACCAAGGGAGGGGAAAGGGTCATGCCGCAGGCTGATCCATTGAAAATTTTAGGGGGGGGTGTTTTTAGGGGTATTTTTTTCAATTTTGGGGAGCTCTTGATCAGGGGGGGGGGGACTTCGCGACATCTAGGGCATTTAGGGGGTGTGTGCTCTTTCCCTTTAGGATGAGGGGTACCCCTGATTAAGCAAAGCGTAAAACAAAATCGCATCTTATCTAAATGTTATAACGTATTTATGAATCTTAAGAATTTATTGAATTATTTAGAGAACTAATCCTATTTTTAAGAGTAAGCTGAAAGGTTCATTAGTTCAGACTGCTTCATAATTAAGTTTTAACGATTGCCTTATTCACCCAAATTAAATCTATTTCAGAACTTTTATCAACTCTAAGCTGATAAACATAGAAAACTGCCAAATTTTAAGATTTCTTTTTCTAAAAAGTATGAAACATATAATAATAGGAAATAGTGGTACCACTGTTTCCTAGAAGTATAGTTGAAGGATTGGTGGTAGTAGCTGGGGGAAGGGGGTGGGGGGTGGGGAGAGCAGAGCAGCTAATGTTGAAACCTAGAGGTTGATAGTCAATATTTGTTCTGAAAGATTTCTAATTGTCATTGTAAAACTTCTATCATCATGTGTGACAGTTTTCAGTTTAAAAAGATAGAAAATTATACTTGAAAATTGCTTGAAAAAAGGGGGAGAAGAAACTGGCGGAAAAATTGTAGATTTCTATGCATAATGTAAATGTACAGACATTTTGTGATAAAAATTTACGATGGACTGTGCCTCTGAACTTGCACCAAAAGATCAAAATAAAAATTCTATGAAACTTTTTTTTTTAATTTTAAACGCTAAATTTATTTTGAATCATACATTATTTGTGTTAAAACCGGTCTACTTATACCTATTATTCAAACGTAGCTACTGCCATGAAATGAAAATACCTAAAAAGTTGCTGTTTCACCTATTGTGTGGGAAATATATTATGTTTTTAAATGTAAACTAGGGTTGGTTGGGTTAAGTGGGACCCCTTTTGAGAATAGTTCGTTTTAGAAACCTTTAACGCAAAAGTTTTGAAGCAAAAAATTTACACTTATTGTCTTGTTTTATCTTATATATTATTAATAAACAAAAGTTGTTCATTATTTTCGGAAATAATGCTTTAAATATTCTTAACGATTATATTTTTTAAAAAATCGGATTGGGCTCCCACTTACCCCATAGTAAGGGCAGGGCCGGCTCTAGTAGTTCTGCCGCTCTAGGCGATATTGACTAGTGCCGCACCCCACCCACCCCCATTGAATAATAATAATCATAATATAAAATAATAATATGGGTTTTGCATATCGAAGCTGTGGTACACACTTTAAGTTGTCTTTTTCATTAATAAAGTAGTGCATCTTATATCACTGAAACGGATGTTAATATTTTCAAAAGACTTCTAAACCACGCAATTTGCCACCTCTAAAACTAAATTGAATATTTAGTTATATTCCGAACTATGCTTTGCATGTCCAAGCACTGATACGCACTCTAAATTATTTGTACTTTTAGCCTTGAAGCAGTGAATCTTATGGCGCTGAAACAGATTTTCATACTTCGTAATTTGCCGCCCCTAAAACCTGCCACCCTAGGCGGCCGCCTACCCCAGGAGCCGGACGTGAGTAAGGGGTAAATGGGTCACCCCTCCCTTTAATTTAAATTTAAATGAAGCATATCTAAAATGCGGTAAGGTGGTCCTACATGATAAAGTATGTAAATTTTTAGTGTGAATTTTTTTTTGTAAATACATCCATTTATAAAGCGAAAAACAAAGCAATTTCATTTGTGAAATTTATTGAAAGTCTATAGGGACATATATTTTACTTTTACATATAAAGGTGTGTTTAATGAATGTAATACAGTTGATTAAGATCAATTTGAGTAAATTTGCCAAAACTATAAGTTAAAAAAAATAATTGGAAATTCTAAATGACTGCGTCTTTGTAAAGTTGGCTAAGAAAGAACCATTAATGTTTCATCCTCAGTAATTATCCCAACATCATCTGCACAATGCCAATAAAAGGTGTCACCATTTCAAATACAAATACAAATGTGACGACCAGCAACAGGCTCTGGGCCCAGCTAGGCTGGTCCTAGTCAATTTACAATCCCCAGTGAAGATCAATGGCCCTCTTAAAACTGTCTGCTCCTTCGCTCATTACCACCTCTTCCGGTAAGCTGTTCCAAGGTTCCACTACCCTGCTAAAATAATAATTTTTCCTAATATCCATGTTAGCCTGAGATTTAAATAGCTTAAAACAATGACCCCTTGTCCTGTTTTCAGTGCTAAACTTTAGCCCTGTAACATCTTTTGTTTTAATAAATTTAAACAGCTGAATCATGTCCCCTCGGTCTCTTCTTTGCTCAAGACTGTACATTTTTAGCCTTCTAAGCCTGGAATCATAATCTAAGTGGGAAAGCCCTCTTATTAGCCTTGTAGCCCGCCTTTGAACCCTTTCCAATACGTTAATGTCTTTCTTAAGATAAGGAAACCAAACCTGAACAGCATACTCCAAATGAGGTCATACCAAACTTCTATATAAGGGCAGAAGAACTTCTTTAGATTTGTTTGAAATAGATCTATTGATGAACCCAAGCATCTTATTGGCTTTGTTGCTAGCAATGCTGCACTGTTGGCTAAACTTTAAATCCTGACTTATTAAGACCCCCAGATCAGTAACTTTGTCTGCCTGATTAATGACTGAACCTTGCAAATAATAACTTGTACACTTATTTCCATGCCCTAAATGTAGCACTTGACATTTCCCAACATTAACAGCCATACCCCATTTATCAGCCCACTCCGTAATATGATCTAGATCCTTTTGCAGCTGATTTGCTTGTTCTTCATTTTCTACAGTCCCCATAACTTTGACATCATCAGCAAAACAATTCATGTTCCCAGAAATATTTTTGTGAATATCGTTCATAAAGACAATGAACAAAACAGGCCCTAACACTGATTCTTGAGGAACCCCGCTTAAGACCTCACTCCAATTAGAATAATTTCCCCTTACAACTACTCTTTGTTTCCTTCCGGTCAGCCAGTTTTTTACCCAAATGAAAGTTTTCCCTCCTATTCCCATATCAGCTAATTTGCTAAGTAGAGCAACATGCGGTACCTTATCGAAAGCTTTTTGAAAATCAATGTAAACAACATCTACAGGCTTCTTATTGTCCAAAGCCATGGTAACTTTGTCATAGAAATGTAATAAATTAGTTGCACAAGATTTACCTTTCCTGAAACCGTACTGAAAACTAGTCAATAGATTATTAGTCTCTAGAAAATTTACTATCTTAATTTTCATCAATGTTTCAAAAAATTTGCAAACCACCGAAGTTAGACTCACAGGTCTATAATTTCCCGCACTCCCTTTAGACCCTTTCTTGAAGAGCGGTGTAATGTTAGCCAGCTTCCAGTCCTCTGGCACTGTCCCCGAATTATAAGAAGCATTGAAAATGTTTGCGATTACATCTGCTAATTCCTCCGCACATTCAACTAAAATTTTTGGATAAATATTATCTGGTCCTGGAGTCTTAGTCTCTTTAATTTTTTTCAAATGAAGTAAAATGTCATCCCTGGAAAATACAAAGTCCTCAAGCTGTACTATAGCTTGTGTCTTGTTGGTGTCAACTGTTGAGATGCAGTTATCGTTAAAAACACTCGAAAAAAAGTTATTAAGAACATTAGCAATATCACTATCGTCCTGAATTAAAATTCCGTGCTCATCAACCAGTGGCCCAATATGACTATTTCGAACTTTCCCCGAATTAGCGTATGCAAAAAACCTCTTGGGATTCCTGTTTATGTTATCTGCCAGTCTTTGCTCCAACTCTCTTTTCTGAATCCGTACCAGGTACTTAAATTTACGCCTTGCCTTACAATATTGGAGCCTATCTGCACTGTGACCTGTTTCTCTAAACCTATGAAAAGCAGCTTGCTTGTAATTTAGAGCGTCTTTAGTTTCCCTGGAGAACCACATTGGCCAAATTTTAGATTTGACACCCTTTCTCCTAAAAGGAACATGATCCCTAACCGTATTCGGAACGGAAAGTAACTATAGGGGGCGCTATTTAAATAGGAAAACAGAAGACAAACGTCAGGAAGGAGGCGTGACCAGACGTCAATGCTAATGCTTTTGTTAGGGATGATTTGCTTTTCCCGCTTAGTATTTATTCTTGTCGATTTTACAGTTATTCGGGCCCATTTTTTTCCAGTTTAGGCTTCATTTGTTTCGTTTTTTTGATAAATTTGTCTCATTTTCAATGCATTGATCATTTTTTTCAAATATTATTTACAAAAGAAGCCGTGTTGTTTATGTCTATTATGAATAGCTAACACTAACGTTACTCTGGAATGCGTAGCTTTTTTAAATACCTAGACTTGTTGATTCTGTTATTTGCTTATTGTTTTTCAATTTGTATATTTTAAGCTTGTTTTTATTTCTTCATCAATTGTCGATTTGTTTTTTAAATGGAAACTTTGTCGATTGTAGACATTTTCAGTTACGTGTCCGGCAGTGAACGGTCGCGTTGTATTGTAGAAGCAGAACAAATTTTAAATGCCGGCCACATCATAACTTGTGGAAAAACGAAGACTGATAGTTCCAGCTATGGCATATTATCTCTTTGTTTGCAAACATCCGCTTTGTTTTCTTTCCCCCACACAGTAACTGGGGAATTAAAACGATCGGCATCAAAGTTGACTATCGGCCCTTTCAAATGCACCTGTAAGGCAGGACAGTACATTTGCAAGCACACCTGTGCCACTCTATTGTACTGTAACAGGTAGGCAATAGTTCTGTTATCTTTTAGCTTGTAAACTTTAAAAACATAATGTAGGGAGAGGTTTTGCTACACTTTTCATGTTAAACAATTGGAGATGCTTTTTAAATAACCATCAGGGGTACCCAGATGGGAGTTTACCATGACCTTTCCAAAATTCTCCTTATTATTTGTCAAATTTTGCTGACAATTTATAAAATTTGGATCCATTGTGGCAGGTTTTTGATTACTTTTTATTTTTAAAAAGTTTTAAATTGCTTTTTAATGACACCTAATGATGTGCATGTGCATGCTTGTATTTTATAGTTCAATAAAATTAGGATTTCATTCTGCAAATTAAGAATTTTCTCCCACCAAAAAATTATAGTTTGACGCGTCCTTGGAAACCATATTTTTTACCATAAGCTTCATTGTGTTTAACTGCTATTTTTTTGTTCTTTTAAGATATGATGTGACCGCTCTAGAGGATTTGTCATGCACCGATATTGAGTGTAAGTGGAGCGAAAAAAAAAGCTCCATAAAACAACAGTACAATCCCTCTTTGCCTGTACAAGATTTTTGCTGCGTGAAAAGGAGGAAACAAAGCCTGAGGTTCTCTGAGGAAGAAGAAATTTCTATCTCTGAGCAGTTGCTTTCTGCATGCCCCGAATCGGCTGTTGCAAGGCACCGAGCTGCAGCATTTGATGAAATTGTTTTACAGATGCCAGACAAAGAGAAGTAAGTGCTACAAGTTATTCAGGGAGATATCATAGTTCTAGATTTTTCAATGTATCATCAGCAGACTAATATTAAAAGTAGCAAGATAATTTTACTTTAAACTTGAGCAAAACAGTCAAACCTTTTTGTCTCAAACCTGCCCATCTCAAAAACCTCTACACGTGGAAATTTTTCATTTTCCCTGCATTTCTAGAATAAATTTAATGTTTTCCAGCCTTGTTTATCTTGAATAAATGTTCCCAAACACCTGTACATCTTAAGTTTTTGCTGCACTTTCAAAGTTGATATTGAGCAATCATCAAAAGCAGAAATTAGAGGCAAAAGATATTTTTTCTAATATTAGCAGTCATACGCTCAACCAAATCTTGTACAACATGAATCTTAGGGAAGACTATGTATGATCTAGGATCGGGGGAAATTTGAGCTATCTGGGTAAAATGTAAATATCAGGGCTGTTTTTTACGTTTTGTCTCCCATTTTATGCTTTTGGAAATCCGATAGTGTCGCCTATGTAAAACTCCTCTGCTTTGTTCAGAATGTAATTCTATCACTTGAACGAACATCACTAACTTTGTATTTTCCATTATTTTCAATATTTGTTTTTTTATATTATGTTGTAGCGATCTTTTTCAATCCTCATTTTGGCATTTCCATTTTAAAATGTCAATTTAGTTGCATTCCAATTCAAACCTCTCGTAAAAAGTAATATTAATCTTTATCAGTGCTCATCTTAATTTTTTGAAGATTTTAGAAATAAAAATTGACTGAGAAGGCTATTGAATACATAATCATAAAATTCTGATGCTCGGACAGTTGTCTGAAAATTTCAGCAGTCTTATCAGTTAATTTAATAATTTAAATATTGATGCTGCATAGAAAAAGCTGCAAGTTCAGTCTATAAGTTTTTAATGTTCCATTTTTTCTATTCCAAAATTTTCTGCATCAAAAGTAATATAGAATAAATTTCAACTGATGCCTTTAACATGTAGTAAAATTTTAGGGAAATTATCAGGTTAATTTCATGTATTACTTTTGCAGTACAATTAACGGCCTATTAGAAAAACATCATGCAGAAATCTTCAACTTTCCAATCGTTGTTTCTTGCATGACACATGAGGAAATAACCGAGAAGGAAACTGTAAGTCCATTTCATTATCTTTGTTTCTATTAGCTAGCAACTTTTTTTGCAATCATGTGTATACTGATCTTTCTTCTTTCTTGTTATATATACGAGGGTTGTCTGAAAAGTTTCCGACCTTGATATGAAGATGGCAGCACTAGTACTTTAAAGTGGGGTGTCCTTAATCAGACGTTCTTTGCTTGATAGCCATTTTTATGAGTTGACAGTTTTTGTGAAAATGGAAAAAATAGAGTATCGAGCTGTCATTCGCTACTTGTTTTTGAAAGGGAATACGCCTGCTGGACACCCACCCTACTCACCAGACCTGGCCCCTAGTGACTTTTTCTTGTTCCCTAAGCTGAAAGAAGCTCTTGGGGGACAAAGGTTCTCTTCAAATGAAGAGGTTATCAACTTTGTAAACAGCTAATTCGAAGAGAAAGATTCATCGTAGTATTTGGAGGGGTTAAAAGGATGGGAGCATCGCTGGATCAAGTGTGTGGACTTACAAGGAGACTATGTTGAAAAATAAAAGTCAGCTTGGAAGGTAAATATCGTTTTTCTTTGTTAGGTCGGAAACTTTTCATACAACCCTCGTATATATATTTGACGAATGAATTTGCATCAGAATTTGTTCTGTGTCTGATAATATTGAATGGTATACGACAAAGGTTTTGTGTATGACATTCGATCAATTCCTCTGTAGTAGTTTTTTAGTGTAGACATACTACTTGTTTGGAGTTGTATCCTTTTTATTTGGTTTGTTTTTTTAAGATGTGCTGTAACCAAATATTTGGTTACATTTTATAAGCTCTAATAGTGTATCTTTATTTTATGATAATTTTAAACAGAAAATGTTTATTTATTTTGTGTCTTTTGTGAAAAGTCAGCAAATTAAATTAGTGAATGATTAATTTATTATGCTTTGTTATCAGTAATTCTGCATAAATTGATTATTAATTTATTTCCTTGTGTATAATAACAAAGTTCATGCAGATCCTTAAAAGTGCTTCATTTCAGTGATTTGTTGGCCATTTAAAGTTCTTAATTTTGAACAAATATTCATATTTATTTTTGCAAGACGCTTTTTTGTTTTTACTTTTTATGAAGGAAAAAATTGTATGTGCTTACCTTTATTCTCCATCATATTTCCTCCCTTTCTTTAATTTAAAAGTTTATCAGTTATTTTCTTTTACTGAAATTGGAATTTTCTCGAGGAACGAATTAGATATGCTGAAGGGGAAAGGGAACAAGATATTTTAGATGAGGCCAGTTAGTACTAAAAAACCTCGTATTGTAGACAATTTTATAAGTGTACATATGTATATTTAGGACTCATTAAGTGTGAGTGATTTTATCAATTATTTTGTTGTATTTTTAAGTGATTTCATGCCATTTTAACATGTTTCTTTTTTTTCTTTCCTTGAATGATCTTAAAAATATGAATAGTTTAGATCCTTTGGTGATAAAAATTTGTGGGCATTTTGATTTATTTCATTAATATAGAAAATGAAGTAATAACAGGTATTGATTTCCATTTATTAATTCGAACATCTTACCTCCATATTGTTGTTTCAAGTACTTTAAAGTTCTAACGTGATTTCAATTCTCGCATAAGAACAATGTTTTTGCAACAGTTTTTGAATAAATTGCAAAAGTTATACAATTTTATGGAATTTTACTAAACATTAATGATAATTATATATTGATGTAAAGAGAGAGAGAAAACACTGATCGAGTGTTGTGAAAAATAAATTGTGATAACCCTAAAAATACTTTCTGGTTGTGCCTGTTTCTTTTACTGAAATTTTGAAGTTTCTATGAATTACTAAGGAAAACTGCTTATCCTAGTTATGTTTTGGAATACCTCTTTGTATGTAACAAATATGCGTAAGCTAAGTAGTTGGTGTACAAATTATTGAACATAAAAATAAAAAATTCTATAATGTTAGTACTGTCACAATTTTTCTCGCGTTTTTTTTTTTTTTTTTTTTTTTTTGAGCTATGTAAAGAAGGGACAAAACCTGAACTGGCATCATCTTACTGCCGAGATTAGGATCTGTGTAGCCTTCACAATGCTGCAAGGTTAGGTTTGCCCAACAAAAAGTATTTCCTAAAAATTTCCTTCCCTCTCTAGCATAGTAAAAAATTAAAAAAAGTCTCATGGCATTTATTCTCATTTATTTCAGGATTTTTACAGAAATAATGTCATGATAACAAAGGAGGCTGCCATACAGTTGGAGAAAGAGACAAGAGGGCAAGGCCATGGCAAACAACGTGACATGTGGTTGCAAGCCCGTAAGATAAGAATAACAGGCTCCAATTCTTATGGGCTATATACTTATGGTTCCCGGAAAAATTCTAACTGGAAACAAAAAATTCACAATACAGTCAATAACAGTTTTATGGGCAACGCTAGTACCAAATATGGGTCCAAAGCTGAAAGAATCTGCAAGGAATTCCTAAAAGAAACACAACAAGTGATAGACTGTGGTCTTCTTGTCCATCCTTCGGAGCCATGGATGGGCTGCAGTCCTGATGGACTTATCTTATACAATGGAGAAGTCTGCCTCTTAGAAATCAAATGTCCAGTTCTAGGAAAAAGTGAAACAGCTCTTCGTGTAATTCCAACTGTTGATTACGTTAATGTTGTTGATAATGAGTATAAACTCAAAAAAAGACATACTTATTATGGTCAAGTCCAGCTTGGTCTATTTTTAACATCGACCAAATCATGCCTTTTTGTGATTTTTTGCACATATGACAAGTCATATATTTCTGTCAAAGTGGATTATGATGCTGATTTCTTAGAAAAATATTTAAAGAAATTGAAAAATGTATATTTCAATCAGTTTTTACCATTTTTTAATGTGTAGTTTGCAGATTAGAATATAAGAGTGTAAATATGTAAATATATAAGAGTGTAAATAATGTAAATACATCCCTTGGGGGAGCCTGTAACCCCTAGAGGGCGCGTCCCCGGGTAGCGGATAGGGGAATGCCTTCATTGGTTCTCCAATGGGTGGTACAAGGGAAATAAAATACTTTCCGCGGACCAACAGGTAGAAGTGCAATCTCTCCAAAGCAATGACAGACACTTTTGTATCTATAATGGTAAAGTTGTGCACATTGCCAAGGCAGTCATCTTACATACAGCAAAGTTAAACTGTCAAAAATCTGGCTAAAGCAGACAAATTAACGTCATTTTCATATTGGTTAAATGGATGGTGACTTAAATGCAAGTACCAACTTTAATTTTTACGGAAAATTTTAGCTAGGCTAATGTATTGGCATACAGCGAGCGAGCAAAGCGAGCTTGGATCACGAGGCGAGCGATACCGAGCAGGGGGCGGTATCCCCCTAGTTTCCTTATAAATGTATTATGTATCTTTTATCATAAGTATTCTTGTTCATAAGAATAATAAATATTAATGTATCTCATTATTCTTATATTTTTGCTCCCCTTTACCTTACTAATAAAACTTCCCATGTACACAGAAATGCATAGTCAACATTCAAAACTGATTTCGTTATAAAAAGGTAAGGTATGTTCCAGAATTTCAAATGTTTGTTACAGTTGAAAGTTAATTGTAAATTACTTTCTATGGGAAAGAAAGTTTTCAATGTATTTTTTAAATTGGTAAATCAGACCTTTTTACATTTTGCTTCCTTTTCAGAAATTTTTTCTTTGTTGATGTTTTGGATATTGTCTTTTTCTATCCAAATTCTATATTGGACATAGTATTTTTGGATATAGTCTGTAGCTCACTTTTGCAATGAATTATTAGATTTCTTTTTCATTCTCTAAACGCTCTCATCCCTGGCCATTTATTGTAAATAAAAGCTTACATTTTGATGAATGTGTATGTTTTATTGTATCGAAAACAAACAGCAATTGAAGAAAAAGTTACTGTACAAAGTAATAAACAATAGGTTATAAAAGTATAAACACAAACCAAAAATTTAAACTTGCAATGGACAGGGGTCATAGCAAGTGAGAGAAAATGAATAAGAGTTTAAAAGGGAAAATAGAGCAGTGTGGTAGAGAAATATAAGATCTAATACGTTTGCAGCACATGTACAAAAAAAAGAAAAGGGGGAAACCGCTATTATCAATACAATTTTACAATGCATTCAGTCACAGCAATGATAAGAGTAACATATATTCTTGAGAGCCAATGTATCCTTGTAACCACAGGAATTAGTTAAAGTGAAACAGTTGAACAAGAAAATAAACCCTCTGAGCACATTTGGAAAATCACCAGAATCCTACTACATTGGCCCCTGCTTATATGAATTCCACATACAATTTAAGAGAACTTCATTCAATTTTTAGTCAAACGAGACATTATTAGAAAACACCGTTCTTTATCAAAATATCTACTTTCTGATTATCTAAAGCGTTTTATTGTAAAACAAAAAATTTTTAAAAAAAATCAAATTTTAACTAATGTGTTTTCAAAAATGCATCTCTTATTGATTGCTAAAAAGATAATTAAAGACGCTCCGTTTTCAATGTCAAAAGCAGAGTATTTGAACTCCATGTAAGATTATATGCAACAAAATTAAAAGTTTTTACAACATTTACAGCAGAACACTTAAAGTTAACACATGATACTATTAAAATTTCACAAAGTAAATTCATTAAAAGAAAAAGTTAATTGATAAAAAAAAGCATGTTAAACGTTGCAAGTAAAATCATCTATATTTTGTATATATTGCCAATATGAATGAGTGCAGAGGATAAAGAAGAAAGAAACGGATCAAAGATTTTTGCATTTTTGGGCAGCAGTTAACATCTGAATAAAATAATACAGGAGTTAGCAAGAAAATATGTAACTACGACCCCTGAATAAACAAATACAATTTAGTATAACATGTTCTGTTTAATGAAGAATAATACAGAATTTACTACTAATGCAGTTAGCATGTTTAAAGCCCCGAAGGCAATCAGTAAAAAAATCGGTCTTTGTCATAAACATGGATAAAAAATCAAAGCAAAATCATACTATTTTTAAAGATAATTTATAATGAAATAATAGTTTTAACATACAAAAAAACAAGCTTTTGTAACAAAATATACTAAAAAGTAAACAATAATCTTTGGATGATAATAGTATATAGAGTAATAACTGACTAAACTTTTACTTTTAATGTAATTAAAAAAAGGGTGGAGTACCGTCAACATTTTTGCATGAACAACAAAAGGAAGAAATTTAAGACAACCGACAAGAAGCCCCTCGCACTTTTTATCATTACGTCAAAATTAAGTGTTAGGTAAATTTCTTTATATACTTATCTTCCAAAGATTTACTTTTTAGTTCATTTTGCTACAAATATCTGTGGTTTAAATTATTTATTGAATCTGATATCAGCAAGTGTTGGTGAACCTAAGTTCACCAACCCTGCAACAATTACCAATATGTCATCAAAAAGTGGAAGTAAATTCCAGGGTAATTGATTGTTTAAGAGCTGAAAAACTTTGATTCGCTGGATAACCCTTTCTACGTGGACACGAGCGGCAGCAATTTCTTTTGTAGCTTTAGATTCCTCTGCAGAAAATTGCTCTTTATCCTTTAAAAAGGGTGGTTGAATCAGCTTAATATAATTCTCATCACAAATGTCTTGAATCAGAAATCCTTTGTCTGCCATAACACTGTCCCTAGTGGGGCACAAAAAATTGATGATTGCACTTTCCTTAAAAATTGCTTTGTCTGAGGCTCTACCCCCATATCCTTTTCCAATATATGAAATTATGCCTCCTGGTGTAACTCCTACCATAACTTTGACAGTTTGGTTTTTTTTATAATAGGAATATGTCGTAACTCTACATGTTAAACATTTGGGTTTTTGCACATAAATTTCAGTGCAATCAACAACAACTTTGCAGTTTGGAAAACTTGAGAAACATCTTGGCATATTTCTGGAAATTTCTTCCAGATCGGGAAATTTCACAACACTGTTCAAAAGAGCAGCCAATCTCAGTACACAATTTTCAAAAATGTTCTTGCATGTTCGTGGAGTGCAGCCAAATAAAGCAGCTAAGACTACAAATCTGATATTCACCCGTATGCGCATCATTGTCAAAACTAGTTCTTCTTTGGCTGTCAATGAATGATTGCTTCTTGATCTTGGAAATTTGTTTTCAAAAAGATCAACCAATTTTCTCAACAGTGAGTTGGAATTAATCCCAGTCAAAGAATTAATAGCAGATTCTGATAAGGCATCAATTTTGAAGGGTCTGCAATCTAAATCGCCAGAGGTCCCTCCAACACAAGCGTCAACAAGCCGCACGGGTTCTTCCTGCTGACTAGAAGAAGGGAGAATATTTGCCAGCTCTAGCATGGCTTCTGCTATATTTATTTCTTCCTCATTAAAGCTATCATCTAAGCAGAAGTGCTGTGCAGGTGGTATCTCCTCTCCAGCTACGGCATGTTCATTTTTCTTCCTAAGAGAGAAGAAAAAATAATCAAATAATGAAGATTACACTTCCAGCTTGAAGGAAATCATGTTTGGGGGGGGGGGGGGGTGATAAAAAAATAAAAAGACTTATATAGCATTCTTATTAGAATTAAACTTATGACTCTGTGACTTTGACAGTGGCGTACATAGTACCCTGCTCCCCGCAACCCCTTATGTTTGAGGGAGCACAAGAGACATGGGGGTGCAAGCTCTGAAAAAATTACAATAAGTTTGGATAAAAAAAATATTTTTTATTCTGTGGGAGGGAGGCCCACCTATAAATCTCGTGGGGGGGGGGAGCACCAAAGTCTATGTACACTACAGGACTTTTGACATTCAATAAAATAGAACAGCACTTGACAACTTTTTTTGATAAAAAATTTCGAGTTTTAAACTACAGGTTCCCCGAACTTGGGTTCAAGAAAAAAAAACTTTAAATTTCAGAGTCAAGAGTCACTAAATGGAAGCCTGTTTGTAGATTTACCATCAAATGCATGGAATTGGTTCAGTTTAACAAATTTCTTAACAAGGAATCAATTTGAATTGAGAGTTGACTCTTTAAACAAAAATGGAGCTGAATAAGCAGCAAAAGTATTCCGAGGGAGCAGTGAAAGAAGTGGCCGTTGCTTATTTATAAGAAAATATCATTCAAAGGAAGTAGATGGGTAAAAATTTAACACAAATGAAGCTTTTTAAAGAAGGATATTACTTCTAAAATTGTTGAAATTCTGAGCATAAAATTGAATCAGAAAATTCTCTTGCAGCAGTCAGACCTGTCGTTTAGAAGGGTCAAGAGAGAGGTCAACTGCCAGCCTCCGGATTCTAAAAAGTAATCTTTTAACACATTAGTGGGGATGGTTTTTGCTGCTTTCCAACAAAATGTCCATACTATGTACAGCAGAACTTTACTTTTTCACATTGTTTACACTGAATAGTTTTAGTTTAGTATTTTTCTTTTTAATGAACATTTTAAAAATAATTATTTAACAATATAAATTTATTGACCTGAAGTACAAGTTCAAAAAAACAAACTCGGTGTTGGGTCTCAAGCTGTGGATTGAAGAGTTAACTACAGGATGAATGTATTTTTAAAACATAAAAAGTATAGAAGAAACAAACCTTAATATATTGGCATAACTTGAATTTCTCTTAATGCGAATTTCAGTTTGCTTTGCAATTCTCACTGAAGTATTGGCAGAACCCACCGGCAAGCACAATGATGGGACAACATTCATTCTCATCTTCCTTTTAAGGCTAGACTCTGTAGAGAAAAAAAATCCCATTAATTTATTGCTTAATCAAAATATAATTATAACAGAATAAGTAATGGGCCATTTCCGAGTATTTTTTCCAGAGTCTGCAACATCACACTTTTTTTTACGAAAACTGGTTGTTTTGCACATTTTATTTTGAGTTAGACCTATCAACACACAAACTCCGAATAAAACAAGGTGCTAACCAAACAGTGAATTAAACAGTTATGGCAAAAAAAGTCTCATGTCATAGATGCTACATTTGGACAAAGTACTTTGAAATGGCCCAAGAGCAATAGGTGGGACAAAGAAGATTACTTTGCTACCCTTTTGTTTAGCCCTTGCCCCCAGGCAAGCGTTCTACAAACATCAAGCTTTGTCACAATAGGCTTATGCTTTTCATAGTAGTTAATGTAGGAATATTAGCTATATTATTTGATAAAACAAAAATTTGCGACGACACAGCTATCACATAAGAGATGAAAAATGTATTGGGTAGGCACATCATTTTAATTTCCCCCTGTCAGAGAGTTCACTCAACTCAATTCAAACAGTACATTGAAAAAAAAAAAGACCCTTCCCCCACCCTCTCTTACTAACCTGTACAAAAATTCAACCGTCATACAAATAAATTAGTAAAGGAAATTCTTTCTGATAAAATGATTATTGGTTTTTACTATGCAAATAAAAATCAGTTTCAATAGAGGAAAATTGATAAAAGTCGAATTCTACTCTTCAAGTAACTTAAATTAGCAATAAGCAGTGTCTATTATACTACAGAAATACAGTGAAACACCTCCTAACGGACACCCCTCTTATGCGGACAATTTTTAATTCCCCAGTTCCAATGCAACTAACATTATTAAACCCCTGTCCTGCGGACACCTCTCTATTGCAGACGAAAAAAAACTGTCCCGTTATGTCCGCATTAGAGGGATTTTACTGTATAAAATTTCTCCATGTAGCGGATTTTTATTAAAAAAAATATTTTTAGAACAGGAGATTAGCAAATATATTCAAAAAAAAAAAAAAAAAAAAAGAAAGAGAGATCATTAAAGCTGACAGATAATACACAAGTAGGTATGAATTGAATATACCTTTATGAGTGCAAAATTAAAAACAAAGTATCAATGCAAATTAGCAGGAACGCTGCATATATTATATATATAATTAAAAATTATCGTATGATCGAATAGAGTTGGATCTCCCCTTGGAAAATTCCTGGATACGTTACCCATTGAGTTACTGATTCGTCTCGTAACAGCCATTCTAGTCATTAATCTTTTTAAAAACCGAAATAGACCAAGAACTCTTTTAAAATATCAGTGCATAAAAACTATACAAACATTAATTGGAACAAAAGATATTCTTACCAGCACCATAGAAGTCGCTCGCTTTAAAATGTTTGGAGCAAACTCTCATTCCACTCGTTAATGGTTTGCCTATTTTCAGTTTGTTTTTCCACTGAACTTGTAAATTTATATTTTTTGGAAATTTGTGGAAACTTGGACGAGGCACATCCATTCCTTTTGATTTGCATTGTGGAACAGAGCAATAAGAATTGTCAAACATCTTTTCGTTCGACATGTTTAATAACACGTCGCTGTTATTAATCAGTTATCTCACACACTTGTGCGCGCGCATGTCTCACAAGCAGGATGCGAATGATCGTGATTCGTAAATAGGATGAAGTGACAAGCGGTGACAAGACAAGTATTTTTATAATGCGTTTATCAGATATAGCAGGAGTTTTTACTCTTAAACGATAGCTTCTGCAGACATAACAGGTTGAGATCTTTTCATATTCGTTCAATAAATTGATATCCACGGATGTTTTTCTTTTCTGCTGCTCAAAAACTCAACACACAGATCTACGTGCAAATAGCATGTTATCCTATTTAGATTCTCTCGCCAGATGGCGTGTTACTTACTTTCAGTTCCGAATTCGCTAGATTTTCCTTAAACTCTGCCCACTGAAGATTCACATCGCTATTGTCCAATCCAGAAGAAAAAACTGCTTTCAAACTCTGCCGAAGTGCCACAAAGTCAGTATTTCTGAAATTGGGCACAAACCTAAAATTCTAAACTTTGTGCATATCAAATTTAATCCCAAGCCTAATACTGTTGTGGTCACTATCTCCAATGCGTTCCCCTACGTAACCCCTGAACAGAGTCTTCCATGTCGCAGAAAACTAGATCCAAAATCGCGTCCTGTCGAGTACCCTGAGTTACAATTTGATCTAAGAAACAGTCACCAATTACTTTCAAAAATTACTCTTCTCTGCTATTACTATGGTAAAAATTATTCCAATCAATTCCTGGAAAATTAAAATCTCCCATTATGATGACTGACCCTTTGCTAGAAATGTCACTAATAATACTAAACATCTGTTCGTCTTGACCCAGGCTTAAGTTGGGTGGCCTATAAATGTTCCCTAAACGTAGTTTTTTGCCCTTATTACTAATCAGCTCCAGCCAAATCATATCAATCTCATCAGGTTTATCATTAATCACCAATTCATTGCAATTTAAAGTGTCTCTGACATAAAATAAAACCCCACCACCTCTTTTACAAACTCTATCTTGTCTAAACAAATTATACCCAGCAATAGATAATAAATCATCATTACTTTCGGTAGCCCATGTCTCGGTAACTCCAATAATATCCAACCTCTCGTCTATAATTATGCTTTTCAATTCTTCCATCTTGTTCCTAATACTACGAGCATTTGTATAAAAAACCTTAAGTAAGCCCATCTTACTTTTTATTTAATGCTGCACGATTATTTGAATCCCAACTGTTAAAATCTTTTCTCTTATTAGCCACCCTATTTCCGTTTCTACTAAAATCCCAATAGTTAGTACCCTTTCGAATTCTGCTCCTTAAACCATATGCCCCCCATTCCAATTTAGTTTTTTGATTCTGAGGCCTCTAAAACCCACTGACCATTTTGACCCCTGTAGAGCTCAGATGCAGGCCATCCCTAGCAATCCAATCTCGTTTACATTTATTCCACACATCAATAAACCTGATACTACGCTTAACGCAAATTTCCTTGAGTACCAGGGTCATACACCTAGCCCGTTGGTTTAACCAACTCCTATGCACTCCGTACCTGGGAAGCAAACCAACCACTTGGACATTTGCCGAACAGTTGGTTGCTTTGTCCAACAGGGAATCCCATTCCTTTGTAAACTCATCATTGTTACTATGGCCTACATCGTTAGTTCCCATCCACAAAGTAACTACATCCTCTTTATTAAATACCCCCTTCTTTTCAGCAACCCTATTTACATCTCTCACCCGAGCCCCTGGCAAACAACATCTAGCCACCTTACGTCTAACTCTGCCTGTTGAGTTTCCCACCTCACGCACCATTGAATCTCCCAAAATTATACCCTTTGTTTCCCAGTCAGTCGCCTCAGCAATATAACTCTGGAATTTTCCCACTATCTAACACACAGCTAATGCCCACATCCTTTTTACTAACTTCCTCCTTTACCTCTGGAATATTCCCACTATCTAACACACAGCTAATGCCAACCTCCTTTTTGCTAACTTCCCCCTTTCCCTCTGGAGTGTTTACCCCATCTACACGCCTACAGCCTAATGCTAACTCACCCTCCAAAGTAAGCATCCTAACTCTGATTTCTGAGAGTTCAACACAATTTGTGCAAATGAAATCCTTATGGCGCCCCACACCCTCTATATATACATATGTACGGATGCGATCATTTATTTTAGTTAGAACAAAACTGTAACAAGCAACTGCATTTGTTAACAGATAAAAATGGAATAAACTTCGTGTAAAAAAAAATCAGAAAATGCTACGGTTTCACAAAAAAATTGGTGTTGCCAGATGACATCTACAATTGGTTGGATGAAAAGTTTTCAAATCATTGTTATACTTAGCAGTTCATTAAAAAATTGTTTACCCTTTATCAATTGATTCTTTTTTTTTTTAATTTATCATCGCGACATTTTAAAACATTACTCAGACTATAGGGACTCTAACTCAGAAAAGCTAGCGATTCCTCCATTTTTCAGCCTAGTGAAACGTATGTTATCATCACGAATCTGGCAACACTGGAAAGAACAATAACAGCGAAAAGCGCTGGGTAAAATCGGCGCAAACTAAGGGTGGGAGAAATTAAATTTAATGAAAAACCTGTTTCATGGTGCAATTTGAGAGTTCTACTAGCGTTTTTTAATGAATTTTAACATTGCCACTCGATTGGGCGAACATGAAAAGCACTAAGAAAGAATGGTGGGGGGGGGGGATTTCTTCAGATACGCCGCAGATGTTAAATTTCAACTTCAAAACACGTATTCACCAAATTCCAAGCCACGCTTACTCTTTTGAACACTAGGTGGCAGGGCTGCACGGGGTCACTCAAAACTTCCGGCGGAAGTCTTATTTGTATTGCTTCTTACGACGAATTGCTCTGTTTAAGTATCTGTAATTTGATTGAATTTTTAAAATTAATCATGAATTTCAAAGGCGCAAAATTTTCGTAAAAAGAGGGTATGTTGTTTTGCTTTCGGGTACATCATGAGGACAGGAGCAAATAAGATGTCAGAAATAAAGATGTTCAAATTTCTAAAGGTCCTGATCGTCGAATCAAAGCCAATGCTTTAAAGCGAAAGGATTGAATCTTAATGAATATTATGTAGTAAACACACTTTGTGCGAGGTATTTACGAGCTGGAAACATTCACCTTAATTTCATCAGCTTTGTATTTTTACTGTAATGTGTGAAGATCTATATTGATCTATATTAAATTAATTATTAGAAAAACTCAACCTGATCAATTTTTTATTTGCTTCCTGCAAAGCTGAAAGTTTCCAGTGTTTTGACGGGTTTCAAACAGTTTGATTTGTGTGATTAAAATAAAGAACCACTATTCATTACCTCATGAGAAAAAAACTTCCCATAGCTCGAACTATCAATAACTCGAACCATTTAGCCCGTCTCTTGGGACTTCGAGTTATTGACGGTACTTTAATATTAGGCGCTCTAATTGTAAACAAATTTAGATATTCGACAATCGGTAAACAAACACATTAATTAAAGTTATAGTATAGTATCATAGTACAGCTATTGGTATTACATTCAAAGCAATTTTAACGCAGGAGAAAGCACTCGGAGATTAAATTTAAATTTTGTTATCTTTCAATTTTTTTATGCCTATCAATCTTGCTACAGAAGCAAGTTGATGAAACAAAAAAACAAAAAAAAGTGATGAACAAATATGTAATAAAATATATTAAATATCAAACCTGAAAATTAGGTAGCAACTGTAATAAGTGTGTGAACTGAAAAGCTACAACAGGAGAATTGATTGAATATGACACCAAAACTCCCTGTCATAGCCATTCTGTGTGAACACAGTGCAGAAAAGCTTCCATCTTTGAAAAAATAGCTTCAACTTAAGAATAGGAATTACAATTCACAACGTACTTGCAATCCAGTAGATTTGTGATTCTTGAACGCAGACTTTGTATCAACTTTATTTCTGTTTAGGAGGTATTCATAAATGCTTATCATTGAAATCGCGGTAATAATCGACAAACGAAGACTCGTTTTTTTTTTTTTTTTTCTTATTTCTGTATTTAAAGGATCAGGAAAATCAGATCCGTTGATCGACAATTTTTGAGAATAGCAAAGCCTATTATACTCATTTCATGCATTAAAATACGCAAAAGACATGATTCTACCTAGAACTGAAAGAAAACAAAATTGCCTGAACACTGTAAACATCAATCGTTAGCAATGATTCTTCCAGATAATAGGAACAGGAAACATGCCAAAAGAGTCGCCAAAACGAACTCGTCGCCGCATTTATGCCAACCTCTGGTAATCGTTATTTGGAGTACTGGTCACGGATTTATTTACACCTGATTTGATTTACACGAGGCGTGGTGATTATGATCCGCAAAAATTGTTTATTTCTTGCATTTGTGTGTTTTGTATTTTACTTTTTTGTTTTAATTTATTCATTTTGATTTGTACTTTACATTCCTAACTGGTATGCGACTACTAATTATTGGTGATTCGATGATGAAATACGAATTTAAGAAGTTGATGTTCCCAGAAGAAATGTAAAATTGATGATATACCGGCGTGTTCTAAAAGTGAATAGAATAAAAATCTTGATATCCTAACTGCCTATAAAGTAAGTATTTTTAAAGTTAAAACGCATTATCTTTTGAAACGGTTGGTTATTTGACAGCATCGTAGATGACTTCCAAATCATATAACACAAAATTCCAAAATTCAGTAAGTAATAATTCACTTGCTGCAAAATCATATCATAGTCGGCTCTTACAAATTCGGAACTCCAGCGCTCGAATACGCTACCTTGCGGTGATTTACAAAACTGCAAAGGAAGCGTTCCACGTGTGTCTGTTGACGTAAACACAGGCAGTTTGTTCTGAGTATTTATTAACGCAATCGATGTGTCTTAGTTTGCTTTCAGCTACAGAAATTAATTCGTCACTTAGTAGTATTCTCGAGCTTCTCAAAATAATGTTAGTTTTCATTATTTCCTTAATAATTGGTAAAAGCGAAAATACAGGATTAACAAACTTGGATAACGTTATACAAGGTAAAAAATTTTATTGTTTTGTATGAATTTGTAAGAATATGGGTTTTTTTTTAATCTTAAATTAATTAAACTTACCATATTTTACAGCAGCATTTAGTTGAAATGGACAGTATGCAAAATATTTTCTTGAATATATTATTATAGAACAAAATGAAAAATGTTTAACCGAGAAAGAATTTACTTTATTCCTTTTATTCTCAGCTGAAAGGTATCGCCAAATTTGTTTAGGGTCATAGTTTTGGTATTGTGCGAGCAAAGTAGCCTTGGCGAGATTTCGCGTTTTTAGTTAAACCATTTTCAATTTTTATCATGAGTGGAATAAAATGGTAGTAAGATTACAGAATTCGATAAGTAAAAAGAAATAATTGTCAATCAACTGAAAAGAAAACTACCACCATATATCCGTGAGAATTTTGTTGATGATTTGCATAACATGACACAATTAAATCGTAACTCAGAAATTAGAAAAATCGAAACAGAAAATTTTTAAATTAACCGATTCGGGAATTCAAGAGAAATAACTCAGCTACAAATGGAAAATAAGTGCTAGCCAAAGCAAAGCAAAGAAGTATCATCTTCTTTTGGAAATAATTTGTAATGTCACATTAAATTTTCTAGCCTTAATTGTTATTCTTGTCAGGCCACAATTATTATTTAGTTTTATCAAGAATTGATAAATATCGAATTCAACATCATGAAAATGGCTGCTTAGAACTATTGAACTACGTACTTTGCATTAATGTTTGACGTTTAGTAATGCTTCTTGAATTCTCATTTCTTTCTACGTGGATCAGAATATCAACACGACTTTGAAAATTAATTTAAAAAGAATAAAGCGAAAAAATCATACGTACGAACAAAAATCACAACACTTTTAGCATTTTCTTCGTTACCATGTGCGTTTGTTTTAGTTTTCAATTCCGCCATTAGACAGTGACTTCAGTGCCCCCTATAGTTCGTTGGAGTTGCGAATGAAGAATGTGTTGTGCCAGGGAAGAAATTTCTCGGTCAGATTATGTTTTTTCTACCAGCAAATATCAATTGTCATTGGTTCCTACTGTTATTTACAGTAAAAGATATAGAATGATCAACTTTTAGGATCTTAAAGGTTTGCAAAAATTTAGATGTTTATTCTGATTTTATAATGATACTAGCTGCGTGCCCGGCGTTGCACGGGCTACCTAAAAAATGTAAGAGCAGTCCAGTTGATACTTTTGTAGTACACTGACACTAGTTTCTAACGCGTTAAGGAATAAATAAATGCGCGTAAAGCAAGGTTTGCAAAACACCAGTAAAACATATTTTTGCCAAAACACCTCATCAACGTTAATAATCGTTATCAATGATACAAGTTATGAGTACATTTTCAGTCAGCACAAAAGGGGAAAATATATGCATTATCAACTATAATCTTTACTCACGTTAAACTGAATTACATCTGATAGACTATATCGGAAATATTTATGCACAATAACAATCCACTTTTTACATAAAATAGTCTACTACCCGGCGTTGCCCGGGTGTTTATTAATGCAACATACCACTCAGATAAATATTTGGATGGATTCTATCCACATGGTCGTACAAGAATTACATCAATCCGTTTTCCAGGTACAAACCCTCAAAGAACTCAAATAACTTGTAAATCACTCATTTACTTTACGACGTGCACGGTCCTCCTCGAAAATGAAAGTTATGTCATGTGACGCGTATTTAACAATCAGGCTTGAACCAAAAAAAAAAAGTCACTGAAATTTTGCGGCAGATTGCGGAAAACCCCAAAAAGTAAACATTTTAAATCCCCTGATTACAGGAAAAGCCTCAAAACAAAAACAAGAATTTTACCTGAGCATATTCGAGAAAAAAAATGGCAACAGATCTTTCATCTCAATGATTTTCTTCACGCTCACATACATTTTAATAAAAGCATTGTTGCGGAAAGTTGAGATGAGCACTGAATAATAATTTAAATGGAGGAAAGCCTTCGAAAAATATGGATTTTATTTTGAAATCTAAGAGTCATAATTAATAGTTTTTAATTGATATCTCCGCTAATTATTATCGGAGGATTATGTTAAATAGCCAAACATGAAGACGGGAAGATGACGAATCCATCGATACCTGGCTCGATGGTCAGTTCACTGTCGTTCGGGAGAAGAAGCTTGGACATAGATAGATAGATAGATAGATACTCAGATTTTATATGTATAAGATGGAGAAACTTCGTTTGTAAACTTTTAAATATCTTTGATAGTGATGTAAGTTATCCTCCCCATAACACTCACATTGATAACATGAATTGTAGGGTATGTGTTTGACTATTGAGAATTTTGCTCAACAAATTCTCAATAGTCAAAATTTTATGTCTTCATTTGATATACTTGCCAGAGTTCAAAATTAACAGTGGTCCACTAGTCGAGGACCAACCACAAAAGTATCTACTGGACCAGCGAAATACAAATTGTAGTGGTCCACTTGACCAGGGAAGTTTTATTTCTGCTTTCCTTTCAGAAATTGTAAGCATCACAATTTCGATACCATAAGAAAGTTTGCACCTTTATTTACAATGTTTAGATTTTCAGTCTGCAAAAAAGACTATGTTAAAAGATTTTTATAGCATTATAACATAGTGATTTTACCTCTTGTGTCATGTCGATTAAAAATTGTAAATTGTCTCTATATTATCATGTTACTTTATTTTGTTTTTTCCCCTTTTTTCGTATTGTTTAAAATCAGGATGTGATAATGGACCACTAAACGTGTGCTGTTCTGGGAAATTTAGATTTTACTAGTCCATTGGGCCAGTGACGTATTTTTCTAAATTTCAACCCCTGCTTGCTTCTAGGAAGCAAATTTATAACACTCTTGTGGGTTGCAAATAAATAATTACATGTGAAACTGATTTTTGAAAGGTAAGAGAAATAAGTTATTGCTCTACCTTTCTCTGCATACTTGCCTCACAAAATACTTTTTTATGTTAATGTACTTTATTTTACAGCTGCTGGGCAGAACTGATGAGGGCAGTTTTAAATTCCAATGCTTGAATTTTTGCAAGTCTCTTGGTGGCAATTTTTTTCATCAGAGACAGAAGACCCACAAAACTAAGACTGATCCATACCTTATCCAAATGCGGAGTGGAAATTAATCCTAGTGTATGCTCATGCAGTAGTTCATTTCATGCTACAGTTTAAAAGTTAAAATGCATTTTTTGTTCTTTCTTTTTTTTTTTTTTAAATCTTTTTAACACAATTTTTAAACACGCCAGCATTAACAGCTGCCAGTCCTAAGCCTGGATAAAGTGTGAAGGAAAATTGTACAACATTTTAATTAGAGACGTACCGAGTACTCGGTAACTACTCGGTACTCGGCCTACTCGGCCAATATGCCGAGTACTCGGTACTCGGCCAAATTTTGATCAGATACTCGGCCAATACCGAGTAGTTGCAAAAAATTGAATACATTAAAATTTACAAAAAAGCTCAAGCATATATAATTTTCTGCAACCATTTACAATTCAAATTTAAATTTTGAGAATAATGAAGTTTGATATACTTCAATGGAATAAATCTTGGTTCAAATGTCTCGAAAGTTAATAAAACTTTTTTGTTAAAAATTGTGCAAATATGGAATTTTTGCTACACAAACTAAAATTAGTTATAAGATGTATAAAAATACCTTAGCTTTAAAAATGAAAGGAAATAAAACAATGTTAGAAGCACAGTGCAGGATCACTGCAGACACGAGTTTTGGCGTTACGAGGAATTTCTTTTTCAATGCACAAAATGTGAGCTCGTTGATTTAAAGGCATCCGGCAAAAGTCGAATTTTTTGTTGTATGCCTTTACATTCTTTAGTTCACATGTTATGTACTGAAAAGACGATCCTTGTAACACAGAAAAACATGTCAGCAATGTTCCTGCACATTTGTTTTTTTTTTTTGCTTTTAAAAATTATTTATGTTTAGCGAACTAGACCTATAATGAATAAATTTGTACAATTTGTTTTAATTCCAACTTGATAAGTCATACCTTTTATTTATTCATTTTTAATTTAAAAAATATTATTTTTGCAAAATTTTGTAGTTAAATTTCAGCAAGAATTTAGTTTAAAAACTATTACCGTATTTTCCTGCGTGTTATCCGCGGGCGGCCTATAATCCGCAGGTCCTAAAACCGGCCTGAAGAAAAAAAAAGCTTCGTATAATCCGCGGATAATACAATGTAAAAAATAAAGTTTGAGTTCAACATACCATTTGAGCAACTAAACCAAAAACGTGAAAAAGTAATTACTTTGAAGGCATAATCAAAATTAATCTGAGAGATAACCTGAAATATGATTTCTTTTTGAAATCTTGATTATAGTTCGCTAATTGCTTGAAAAACAAAGAATCAAGTCTAAGGAGCAAACAGTCTAATCTTGTGCAAATGGCTACCTATTTCACTGTAATGTTGCTTATTTAACATGACCTGAATCGCAAAGAGGAACATTCAAGCAACGTAAAATAACCAACATACAGGCAGGCAGCGATGAAGAACATGCATGCTTCGTAAAATAAACAACATTCAGTCGGCGTACGATCTCGATCGGTGAATCCTACTGTAAAAATATTGAGGTTCAGTGCGTTGGTGTTAAGCAAAAAAAAAAAAAAAAAATCACAGATAATCCGCAGCTGCATATAATCCGCACCTCATAAACTTTGCCTTTTTTAGCAGATAATCCGCGGATTATACGCAGGAAAATGCGGTATATGGACAAGGAGGTCTATACTACTATTTCAATAAGTTCAAAATTCATCGGTGTGTGTCGGTGGTCCTTCTTTCAACATAATTGGTACTGGGAAACTCGGCCGAGTAGTGAAAGGCCGAGTTACTCGGTAACTCGGTACTCGGCCGAGTAGTAAAAGGCCGAGTACTCGGTACTCGGCTATTCGGCCAAAGTGCTACTCGGTACGTCTCTAATTTTAATTAAATTTGTTTGTAGGTATATTATAGCAGGAAGAATTGGTTTTAATTAGTGCCAACCTTTCTGTTGATGCTTTTCAGTTTGCATTGGAAGAAATTGAATTTCAAGGAAATATACATAAATAGTTTTAATTTGCTGTCAAGTATTACTATGAAATTTGAAGAAATCCTAAGATTTAAATCTCATTTCCAAAGTTTAATATTGAATCTTTTCTTGCTTTTACAGCTATCCTACGACCTTTTGTTTTGAGCCCTAAGATCCAGAACTGGAACCAGGAGTTTCAATACAAGGATTGGTCCAATCTCACAATTTCCTTTTCAAGTAAATGTTTGTACTGAGTAGCATACAGCAGAAAGATTTGGTTTTAATTAATGCCATCCTTTCTGTTTGTGCTTTTCGGTTTGCATTATCTCTTCAAAGTTTCTTCAGAGAGCAGTGGATGAATTTTGCAGAAGCAGCTTTGAATCTACATTGAACCCTTTAAATTGCTATCAATAAATCACAAGTATAAAAAACTATATATATTTGATGCACTTCTATGATTGTAACATTTTTTGTGTATTCAATATTGTAATAAAGTATGATACCCAACATTTAAAAACATGGACTCAATTTTGATGCAAAAATTAATTGAATGGAACTGTCATTTGTCATGTTTGAACTTTATGCATAACATTGAATTTATTTGTTCAGTTATGTAATATGTGTGCAATAATGATGAATTCTTATAAGTTACAAATTAGTAAATTTGAAAAAGTAAATTTTATTTAAGATTGATTTGAATAATCATGAACAAGAGCAGGGATTGTTAATATTCATATTGTATTCAGTAACATTTAGTTAACAGTGACTAAAAAATATGTCTTTAATTTTAGCTAAGAGCAACATTTTCTTGTTAAACTAATTAAATGCGGTAGAAACTTGTTACACCTCAAGGTTTGAGGGATATATTTTGCACTTGCCTCATAACTTAACCATGGTATAACATTATTCATTATTGCCTTCCCATTGGGCAACAAATTATAAAAATTAAAATGAAGAAAATGTGCATTTAACTTGGGTGTTAATGTTTGACAGCTGTACTTTACATGTTATATTTTTTTTCCCGTTATAGAACTTGGGCAAGAGAGGAGAAGAATTATAGTTACATTACATGAAAATTCCAACTTTGTTTTGTACATGCATATTAAATGCTGTCATAATTTCTTTTGTTGGCTAAGGTTGCAGAGGGCTCAGGGCGATGAGACCCCTGGACCTGGAGAAAGGCACCCTTTTCAATCTTCAAAGTAATTGTGTGTTTAGTATTATAATTTGCATCTGCAATAGTTAATCAAGCATTCTTTCATAATTTAACACATATACATTACATGATATCAGGCCTGGCTCCTGGGGTAGGCAATCGCCTAGGGCAGCAGATTTTAGGGGTAGAAAATTTCAAAGTTGAAACATTTTTTTCTTTTAAATATGAATAACTGTTTCAGAATCATAAGATTCACTGCTTCAATGCAAAAAAAAAAAAAAAAAAAAATATATATATATATATATATATATATATATATATATATATATATATATATATATATATATATATATATATATATATATATATATATATATATATATATATTTAAGACTGTACCAGTGCTTGAATATGCTAAACATAGTTTGGAATTGAACTAGAAATTCAATTTAATTTTAGAGGTGGCAAATTGCATGATTTGAAAGTCTTTTGAAAATATTAATATCTGTTTCTATGGCATAAGATGCACTACTTAAATGTTAAAATTGAAGTGTGTACCAGTGCTTGGATATGCAAAAATCAGTTTGGAATAAAAATAGAAACTCGCTTTAATTTTAGAGGTGGCAAATTGCATGATTTGAAAGTCTTTTGAAAATATTAATATCTGTTTCTATGGCATAAGATGCACTACTTTAATGTTAAAATTGAAGTGTGTACCAGTGCTTGGATATGCAAAAATCAGTTTGGAATAAAACTAGAAACTCGCTTTAATTTTAAGCACTTTACTATTATTTTTATTTTATTAATATATTATTATTTTTATTATTCAATGGGGGGGGAGGGGGCACTTATCAATATCGCCTAGGAATGCAGAACTACTAGAGCCGCGCTACATGATATAAAAATAGTTTTACACAATTCTTTAATCTTTTTGCTATCTACATAAGATTTAATTCAAAGGAAGCTGTAAAATGAATGAACATTATGGTCAATAGCCAGAAAGTATAAAATTCCATGCTGAGAATGATAATATGACTAAAAACCAAATGTTCTGGAAGAGAACTTTAATGCCCCCTAGTTGTAATCATTAAAAGTCCCTATTTTTTTTTTTTTGAGCAATCACGATTGCTTATTGTTCTCATTTGACGTTTTTGGTGTCCGTGCCTTTTTCAACTTGGACCAGAAGCCTTTGCAGCACCACCGCCCACCGTCCTCTGCTGGCGGCGCGGCTGCTCCGGTTTTGAGCTATCCGCTTCTCATGGTTGGAGGCGTCCATGTCCTACACACACGCACGTTCACATACATACACGACTTCACACACATACACACACAAGACTTCACACATATACACTCACACATACCTACGTGCATACACACAGGTCTACGCACACACACAACTATGCACAAGTAACCGCCCAGGAGGAGAGGCAGACTTGGGGGGACAGGAGCCTTTTCTAGAAACAATAACTCCAATGAGTAGGGTCCTGTCTCAGTTCTGGATTGCGAAAAACATAATTTGAATTCAAAATTTCAGAATTCAAATTGATTTTTTTTTTTTTTTTTGTGAACAATTTTTAAAAAAATTATTTTTTGTGTAGTCTTATAATTTTTTTTCTTGTCTATCCAATAAACAGATATGCTGCAAAATTTTGAAATTTGATAGTGAGCAGAGTTATTATAGGGGCTCATGTGAACAATTGAAAACTTTTTTTTTTTTAATATCATAAAGTAAAGAAACTTAAACAAAAAATCTCAAAAAATTCCATGACATAAAGAAAATATTTAATAGGGACGTTTATGGGGAAGTTCGTCATTAGTTCATAGACTAGTGTGCATCCAGCCTTAGTAAATGGGATGATTTACGAAAATTCTTAATTCCAATTTCCATTATTTTGACCTAAATTACCCTTCACCTTCATTTCAAATTTTAGCGTTTACACACTTTTTTTTTTTCTACAAACTACCTTCAGTTTCCACTAGTACAGCGCTGTACATATATAAACAAACCATGTCATGATTCATACCATGTGGTATATAAACCAATCTAATAAAATAATGTGGTGTATAAACCAAAATATAGTCCAAGTGGTGTATACCAGCTAAGAAAATGTATATCTGAAAAACATAGAGCAGATCAAATTCATCTAAAGTCAAACTCAGTGGCGAATTTACCATATGTCGCAACTGTAAAGGGGATCCGAATGACGCACAAAAGTGCACATGATAAGTGCACTATGTTTTACATAGTTTTGTTTTAAAGAGGGCCTCCAACTTTGTATTCTGACGGGCCCTAAATCTAAAACCGCAGCTGGTCAAACCATCTATTTCCCCCCCCAAAATTAGGGCCTGGTTAAGACATCAGGGAGCCGTGTGTTGTCAACTCTTACAATTTTAGCCATTGACGAAATCAGTTTGAAAAAAAAAAGCCGTTTGGGGCCACAGCCTAGTTGACCTATTCAGTAATCAGGCCCTGACTGAAATTAAGTGAAAAATTAGGTATACCAATAATTACCAAAAATCGCAATCATGAAATCGAAACCTTTTGAAAAACCGCGATCAAAAAAACGAAAGCTTTTCATACACGAGTATAAACTTAAAACATTTCAATTTTCTTCATTTTAGTCCATTTATTTCCCCAAAAATGCAGTGAAGTTTTACTGATTTTCTTCAGACCATCTTACTGACCATATTCCTTGAATAGAGAGAGAAAAATTACCTTTTTTGTGACCTATATAAACGGAATTTAAAAAACTTTCATTTTCTAAATGTATTCATTTTCTGTTTTTATATTCTGTTTTGTTCTCAATTCCAGCGCACGGCAGTCCAGTTCCTGCACTTGTTTGCAATTTTTATTTATTATTATTATTTTTTTTTTTCAAAGATGTCCATTAAGAATGATGACGTACCCCTTCAGATGTTACAGAGCATCCACAAATTGTCCAAAACTTCTAAAAATCTCAATGGCGCAGTCTGCATCGTGTTTTTTCTCATTATCGACGGGATCCTAACTATTTATACGCATTAATACAATTTCTAAAGACTTAGTGCAATTTTTTCTAGCCAAGCCACTATCTCTTATATCACTTTTTAAATTAGAATTGAGGCCTTACCCCGAACCTAGACTAGTATATTTCATATCACAGTAAAAAACAAAATAGCATAAAATGTATTTTTTGCATTCAGTTTTAGGAGCCCTGCGTTTTCAAAATATCCTGCTTCTTGTTTTTTAGAGACGGGACGTCAGTGTATATGTGTGTGTGTGTGTTTGTGTGTTTTTTTTTTTTTTTTTTTTTGAGCAATCACGATGGCTTATTGTTCTCACTTGACTGTTTTTGACGTTCCTTTGATTTTTCCCACCACCACCCTTCGCACCATCACCGTCGACGGGCTCCTCACGATGCTGCACCGCCAGCGAAAGCCGTCTCCAGGTTGCATCCATGTCCTACACACACGCACATACATACACCTACACACACCTACACCACAAACACATACACACACGCATACATACAGATACCCACACATACACACACAAAAACATCAACTACCCACACATTCATGCCTGCACACAGACACAAACACATATGCCTACACACACATACACCCCCCCCCCCACAGACACAAACACACATGCCTACATCACACACATACACATAACCCGTACACACAAACACATACCCTTACACACAAACACACACGCCTACATACGCACACTCGTGATTGCGAAAAACATAATTTGAATTCAAGATGTCAAAATTCAGATTAATTTTTCTTCTTTTTTTGGGGGGGGGGGGGGGGGAGCAATTAAAGGTATTTTTCAACACTCATTTGTGCGCAAGTGATTTTTTTTTTAAATAAAAATTTAAAATTAGGATAATTTTATATTCTCAAGTAGTTTAGATTATTCTGGAGGCCAAATAATTAGGCATTCAACCTTCATTTCTCGCGACATATCATCATCGTGAGCACATGAGCCCTAAAAATTGGGGGCGCAGAGCCGCAGTCCCATCTATAGAGTCCCAATATGAAGTGAGTTTGGAGCATTCAATTCTCTCCCTACTCTTCTGACAATGCTCATGGAAGCATTAATTAAAATTTTACCAATTTTTCTCCGTTTCTTGTTAATTATTATTATTTTAATTGTCATTATCTGATTTTTAAGAAAAAAAAAGACTCTGCGAATGACCTGCTTGATCTGTACAATCAAATCACAGAAAACACCAAAAATAAATTGACATAAAACGTAAAAAAAAATAATTTAATTAAATTATGCGATGTTTACTCCTGTTTACGATTTTTTCAAGACTTTTTTTACGTTTGTGAAAAATACTAATTTAAAAAATATTATTAATGTGAAGAATTTCTACTTATACCATTTTTAACTGTGACCATGTTAAGTGCTTGTTCTGTCTTTATCCACATCTTTGAAGTGAATAATTAGAATCTTTCAACTGAGCGATAAGTTGCCAAATATGGTAACCCTGCAATGTTTCCAGTTCCTATTATTAGTCAGACTAGTTAGCAATAGATTCGCCATCCATCTACTAAAGGATCGGTAAGGTCACAGCCGTTGAAAGATAATTTTTAACAATAACTAAGTTTGTCTTTCTTATTTAATGCATTGAAATACGCCGAAGACATTATTCTGCTTTTTAAAGAAGCACAACAAAATCGCTTTCGCTATGAACACCTATCTCTAGCAATGGAGATTGGCGCTTAACCGGAAATAAGACTCGCTACTTCCGGTCTACGTCAGTGGTTTGTTTGTTTATTTAGGATATTTGGTGAATAGCTCAATGAGATTGTTATACTTTTCAGAAAATATATGCACTTTTGCGAAGAATAGAATGTGTTGCATTCGCATCAATTTTGAATCAATATTTCTGGAGATTGTTGATAAAATAACCTATATGTTGATTTTCGTATATTAGATGCTTAGTTTGTTCGTAAAGGCAGAGCATAAATATATCATCACATGTTGTTTTTTGACTGTTGGGAATCATGCAGAAATCATAAACTAAACAAGTAGCACTCGAAAGAACATTGTATAACGTGTTTCTGGACTAGGATTTCCAATCCCGATCCCGAATCCCGCATGATATTTAGCGGGATTCCCTAGTCCCACAAGTTTTTTCCATTTCAACGTTTTCCAACTTTTGCCGCTCATAAAACGACGATTTTCACAAGCATCATTTGAAGTTTGAATCACCTTCCTCGTATAACTGCAAGAAAATCAACAAAAACTCTCATATGATGAACTGTAAATTTACCAATTTAGACCACTATAAAAATAGAGTATTTTTCTGAGAATGAATTGGTATTCTCATTCGATCTTTCAATTTTCATACGTTCAGCAATTGAGAAAAAAGCATATAATTTCAAAACAAACCTTCACTAAAGTTTAAAATTAAGTAGAAAACATAGGAAAAGTGCATTACTGATTGCAAAACCCTCTGGAGCATCCTCAATGTAAGCTTAAGAAATACACTCAGAACTTTTAACTTACAAAAAGTGCACAATATTTCTCACCAAAGCAGAAAGCAATGAAAAACCCGACATTATTTATATATTCGGCAGGACTCTAAAAGAGGCGACAAAAACTTGGATGAAACATAGGATGACTCGTATGACAGAGCAGTATAATAAAGCTATTCAAGTTTTTGAATATGTCTTTCAAATGAGGGGTAAAACTAGCGAAGTTATCCTAAAACTTCTACCGAGACTGCGACTTGGTGAAACCAAGTAGCCCTTACCTCTTTGATGTAATGAAGCAAGTGCACTGATCCGATGACAAATGTTAATGAAGCCACAAGGGCAATGCAAATAAAATTGAATACAGAAAAACACATATCCAATAGATATAGTTTTTGTCCTAAGTTTACTGTTCTGGAGCAGAAACCTAGTATAAGAAAAGAAAAATCTACTTCAGAAGGTGAAGAATGTATGGGAATCTCCTTTTGTAAAATGTCCACAGTTGTTTAATCTTATTAAAACCAACTGCACTGGAGCCACAGCAAGTGTTTTTATTAAGCGGCATTATTTTTGGAGCAAAACACCTTTCTCATTCCGTACGAGCAATGCTTTGTTAAGAGGTGTTGGACTCTTTTAGGGCACACTTTTGTTTACTAAACAATAAATGCTAATTGTGTTTCGATTTTAGTGCTGAACAACTGGTATACAGGATTCGGGAGAACTACTAATTCAAGTGACAAAAGCAGTCCTTCCTAAAACACGAAGTTTTTTATATTTGACATTAAAATTAAATTTTTTAGATGAATAAAGTCAATACTGCAGGATTTGCTCCTTTCGATCCCAAAATCTCGCGGGACTGAATTCGGCGAGGGGTTGGAAATTCTGTTCTGGATGCATAAATTATTTGCCCTCCTTTCTCCATTATTGAAACATAAGGTCTCAAAGTCTGCCAAAATTTTAAGAAGGGTCACCAAATTTAGTAAGTTTCAGTGAGTTATGGAGTATGTCTCTCAGCTGATTTGTAGATGGATGCATGCAGTGAAATTGCATTAGCAGTTTCTTTCCAAGTCATTAAGTTTGGCACTTTCTTAAAATTTTGGTAGACGTTAAGACCTTATATTGAAAAACGACAGATAAGGGCAAATAAGTTGGTTAAAAAACCTCTCAAGAGGCTCTTTCGAATACTACATGTACTTTTTTCATTGTTACGCTATTTGCGTGATTCCCTGGTTAAGAAAACTGATAAGAAAGTCATATGACAGTTCTTTGAAATTACAATTAAATAATTCAGTTAAATTTCTTTAAAATCTCACTTTGTTGTGCCGAAATCATTACTTTACAAATGCTTATTTGCTTGCTTTAAAATAAATCAACTTTTAATGGAATATTAAAAAGTTAAATTATCGTTATTTCATTATCTAGTTTATTCTTGGATTTTAATTCTTATAATTAAACATTTCATACTTTAGTTATAAATAATTATCATGAAAGAGTAGTGTGCTCTAGTGGTGGCACTAGCACCAAGAACTTCAAAGATGGTCTAAATCTGAAATATTAAGACTCTAGTTTCAGGCTTTCTTTCTTTCACACACACATATTGAGATTTCTGCTATTCCACGAAGGAAGCTTATATCTCTATTAATCCACAAATTTTCCAGGATTTTGTTTATCCAGGACAGCACAAAGACAACACAATAGATGGTTGTGCCATCTATGGACAGTTCGAGAGACAATTTAGAACCAGGCCAGGAGCCGAATAACTTCCTAGTCTGGCACCCCCAGAGGTATCGTTTCACTTGGAGGACATTGTGACCATGAGCATATTTAACGTCGCACAGTCACCATTAATGACGACGGTGGGTCTTCGACCAGTGAGGATCGAACCCGAGACCCTCCGGTCCCAAGTCCAATGCCTTACGGATCAGGCTACCATGGCCCTTCAGGCTTTATTTTGCAAATAAAAATACAGTCAAACCTCGCTATCGCGACACCCGGACTTTACCACACTCCGGATGTCACGTCATTTTTTCAAAGTTCCGAACTTATGCCATATAATTTCAATGTTAAGTGGCTCCGGATTTTACGACAGTTTTTTTCGTGCAACTCCGGTTACGACGACGATTCGAGCTGCGCAGACTGGATCAAATGTTTCTTTGCAATCGAAAAATGTGCAGTAACATAATGAAGACGTCTGGAAATGTGTGTTGTAGGAACTTCTGACTCAGATTAGAGATTTGACCAGGCATGACACCTCGAGAATGGTGGGGGGCGAGTAGATAAGTTCTGAAAGGTATAGGTTTCAGACTTCGACAAGAGGGACAATAGAAAGGAATTCAAAGCAGGTGGATTGCAATACTGGACGAGGAAAGCAGCAAGAGAAGAAAAAGACCATAGCCATGTTAAGCTGTAGGTGGTCACAACAAACCTCTCCCATGAGAGAAAAAGATATAAGGGGATCCTCATTAGATTGAAAAGGAAAACACAACTCTTAAAGTGTATAAAAAGATTAGAAAGGGAAAGGTGGGGCTTAGCCATCAAAACCTAATCAAATTGCGGACAAAAGTGAAAAGAGTTTTTGAATTGGTCTCTTTCTTGCTGGTAATTTCGTGGAAGAAGGAGTGTGACAAATGTTATTCAAAAAATCAAACATTTTATTGGAAAGTGTTGTATAATTGAAAAAAAAAGAAAAGAAAAAAAGAAATAATAATAATAAGTAAAGGGTTCTTTTTTTTTTATTATTAATTTTTGTTATATTCACCAGTATTTCAAATTTTCAATAGTTAAAGCTAATTAAAAATATAAACAATTAATTTCTTCATTAAATCTAATTTTATGGTTAACTAATGTTTAATTATGACTTTTTAAAACTATTTCGGTTATGACGTCGCTCCGGCTTTGACGACACTTTGTTGACAGTCCCAAAGGTGTCGTGATAACGATTTCGACTGTAGCTGTTTGGAATTCAAATTTGGAGAGAAAAAAAATGGGGGGAGGCTTCTGAACTTTCCTCCGAAATTGCGGTAAAGGAAGCCTGAAATTGAGATTGATTCCTCAACCTGTCTTAAGTTTGCTAAAGATGGCAAATTTGTATTTTTAAGACTCGAGTCTCGAAGTTTTTTCTGGGAAGAGTTCCCCTTACCATTAGTTCACCATAGATAGCCTAAACATTTTTAAACCTTCAGCTTCCAAGAATTCCCCGAGAAGAGCCCCTGATCCTCCTCCCCCTTTCTCTAACTTTAATAAAACTTAACACTGATTTAAAAAAAATGCCTTTGTAAAGCTGCAGTTTTTCATTTACAAGGTTAGAGCCTCCTTCAAGTGGCCCAATAAATAGATTAAAATAAAGTCTTGAGCTTCCAAAAATCCACCCTCCCTTTTTTTCTTCTAACTACTAGTCCCTGCTACTGCAAATCATTGTAAATAGACCAAAATATTCATTCACATCAAAAATGCTTTATTTACATGATGAAAGTTTTAAAAAAATCTATTGGTTTTAATATTTCTTCTGTTAAAATTTTAGTAAGAAGATCTGTTGTTTCCTGGGAAAGTAGATAAAGCTATAATAGTCAGTTTCAAGTTCAGACAGGAATTAGCTATGGAATCTTGTCACGGTGACTGTAGTCACCAACCTTCAGCCTGCACACAATCTTTAAATGAAATGCAGTTTGAAAGGGGCATTTGGGGTGCTGGTAAATATATTTAATTTTATTTGTATTGCATATTTTGTCAATCTGTACTCTATGATACATTGTTTTATGATTGCTGTTAACTCTCTGTGAGGGTGAATTCCATGTAAAAGGGGACATTTTTGTAAAAAAAAAATAAATGAAAATTTTTGACAATCAATGCTTGTTAATGTATGTTGGTAGGCTGAAGTTATTTATAAACACTTTATTTGGAGTATTCCTGCCCCCTGATGGGAGAAAACTGCTTTACAAGAGACAACATGGCTGCCACTAGATAAAAACCATAAAGACATACTTTTGTTTCATCTTTTTTACATAGGTTCCACCAGAAAATAACCAAAGTGTTTGGATTGGCGAATTATTAAAGGTATGTAGATTAATATTTTGTATAGATATAAGATTATCTCGTAAAACTTACAGTCAAAATGTAACTTTAAACATTGCCATGTGGGATGTTGCATCAGTTACCATTTTTAAGGTTTTTTTGAGTTTTTCAAAAATGTATTAAGTTTTCCAGTATAACATACATACAGGATGTAATATTTACAAATCTTTATAAGCTACTATAAATAGAATATTTATCTGATAGTTTAGTTAGCAGTAGTAAGCGTAACTGATGCAACCATAATGTAGTAACTGACGCAACATGATGGAAGTTGCATCAGTTACCATGAATCATTTACAAAAATAAAGGGGAGAAAGAAATATTTCATTACATTATTTTGATGATTCAACATTAGCAGGTCCATGCTGTGTAGGCTTAAATAAATTTAGACCTTTATACAATGCCTTTTTTAACTTTTCAACACCAGTGGCGTATATATGTTTTTATTTTCGAGGGGGCTCAGGGCCGTCGGTAAGGGGGGGGGTGTGACACCCCTCCACTTTTTTGGAGAAAGGGGCCGCCGATTTTACTACATTATTGATTTGAAATGTAAGGAATAAAACTGCAAATAGGAAAAAATGCGGAGGGTTCTTAAATGCAACTTAGAAGAAAAACAAAATAATTAAAACATAACTAGCAACATCAGTAAACCTAAAATCTAAAACATCCAATACTTTTCAGCTATCGCGGCCCAAATCCCCCCCAAAAAAAACACAATAAATGGGGCCGCGAAAAACAGCTAAGAGTCGTTGAGAAAAATACGGATATTAATCGCCAAGTGGGGCCGCGTGAACGATTACATATCGGTCATCCCTTATTAGAAAAAAAAGTACAGTGTAAACACGTGCGAGAACTTTAAAAGCAACGCCAACATTTTCAGTAAAATCTGTTAAGTGGAGAAGGCATGAATCAATTCTATATGTAGAAGTATTACATTAATCTGTTTCAAAGTGCTGCAGGGTTATTTGAAATTTATAAGAAAAATAAAATAACTAAAACATATAACTAGCAATATCAGTAAACGTGAAATCTAAAACATCCGGTACTTTTTAGCTATCAAAAAACTATAAATGGGGCCGCGAAAACCAGCTAAGATTCTTTTCGGGCGGCATTCGATGCGGAAAATACGAATATTAATCGCTATAAGTGGGGCCGCGTGAACGGGATATTACAAATCGGTCATTCCGTGTTTGAAAAAAGTACTGCACAAATAAGTGAAACATTTTCAGATTTTCAGTACACAGTGGTGCTTCAAGAAACTTTCCTTGGGAGAGAAGGGAAGGTGGGGGGGGGGGTCATATAAAATGTTTCGAAATTAAAGGTCGGATAGTGCAATTTTAGGCACTTGCAGTGTGTTCATACAAATCATTTTGTTGCTATATGCGGGGGGGGGGGGGGACTCCCGATTCTACCCCTTGGCTACACCACTGCACTGCCGCATGGAATAAAAGTCACCAATGAAGAAGACTTTCCCCTTTTTTTATTTTTTGATGGAAAACAGAAACAAGCGATACAACTGGATAAAACTGTCTGTGTACTTTGTGTCGAAATTCGAAGGGACTAATTGCTTTATAGCCCGCGGATCTGTAGTCCTCGCAACGTCCGGTTGTCATTTGATAGTAATTTGGACGGCTCAATGGAAGGGGCTCAAAGGCTCAAGCAGTGTTTGTAGCCCTGTGTGGTATGGTCACTTTGTTCTCATCACGTGCTTTAGTAGAAATCTGTCTGGTGTGTTCAGTTTGCAAGAGGGGTTTTTGTTTTGAGTGTGACCTTGAGAGCCCGAGGATGGGAGTTGCTGATACGTTTCCGAGAAAACGTCTGATTCTATTTTCTTATTATTACTCGTCCCCTGTCAGTTGAGTGTTGACAGAAATTTTTCCTATTATTAATTAGAGCTCATGCTCAACAAAGACTACTGGAGGAGCTGCATAGAAAAGATGCTTTATTCAGCAACATTAAGTAAGTAGTTATAAGTTTTTTGAACGAACTGATTTAGTCCATAATGTAGTTGAAAGCGGCGCTCCGCTTTTTCCATTTCATGTTTTTAACATTTATTATTTACTAGTTGTACCCGCACGGCTTTGCCTGTAGTAGAAAATGAAAAGGTCATTTGGTTCGCCTGTATATTAACAAATAATGGATGATGAATTTCTCGCCACCTGGCTATATTCATTTGCTTCACCATGTTGCTTTTCCACGTTATGATAATTCTGTAATGTATTCGTCCACATTGTGATAATTTCCTCGTGAAAATGTTCTTAAAATTGGAATATAAAAAGAACATAATCGAATTTTTGAAAAATCGCTTCGAGGTGCACACCCCATGCTATAAACTAATTCTGTGCCAAATTTCATGAAAATCGGCCCGAACGGTCTAGGCGCTATGCGCGTCACAGAGATCCTGATAGACAGAAATCCTGACAGACAGAGATACTTTCAGCTTTATTATTAGTAATAGTAATAAAGATATTTGCTCCTCTTAAAAGCACTCTTATACTCCCTCGGACCCTCCCAACCTTTTCGTGTAACTGCACTTTTTACTTACTTTTTCTTTTATTTTTTCAGTTAGGAAAAAAAAAAAACTTCTACAACTATAATCTATAATTGCCTTAACTCTGATTTTGCAACCACTAAATGATAATCTTGTGTATGAGGTCCTTGTAATGCCTTTATAGGTAAGATTTGTTTTACATAGTGAGTGGTGCTTACCTAGGGGTTATCGTGGCACACACTGCGCTATTGAAGTTTTTAGATGGGTGTTTTAAGGGGTATGTTTCTCTTTTTAAGGGCCACCCGAGTTGGGGGGTTCTTTGTGATATTGGGGGAGGGGAGGATGTGCTCTTGCTCTTGGGGGAGATGGGCACCCCTGTTTTACAAGGGAAAAAGTATTCCATTGAAGAGATTTCAATTTAATTTTAAATTACTACTGGCTCCGCCCCCTGCTCGCTGACGCTCAACAACCTCTAAAGTTTCTTGCGCAATTTTATTTGGATCGCAAAGATTTATGTCTTTTAAGGAAGAATCAGATTAAAATAACTGCTAGGATTAGAAAAAAAATAAATTTTGTTCCCCCTCCCCTAAAAAAAAATCGAATTTAAGTAACGAGCTCAATTTATTTCGAACAACATTAAAATCCCGCTCCCTCACAAAGCAAAAAAACCTTGATGAAAATATATTTAGCAAAACTATTAATAAACTATTTAAAAAACCCTTTAAAACCCAAACTCTTAATGTATCGTATCATATAAATTGTTTAAGGTGCTTGATATCAGATGTCTTAGATTTCTCATTGCAAGCTTAGACGTTATCATTTTTTCCGAATCATTACAAAAATGTAAATGGAGAGCACCCCATGCTTTTTTACATTAAAGTTTATTGTTTGGTCAATTATCTTACTCTCACTGTTTTAAGTTAATTTATATTTAGCTGTGGCACTGTGGGACATGACATCCTCTCCCTGATGAATGCACTTTACATTAAAAGATTAATTTTTACTTTTTAGTTCATTTTTGTACAAGAGCGTGTTTATTAGTTTTTAGCACTATTATTTTATTAATATTTTATTTAGCGGTTTGTAAGAATCATTGCTTTAAATGCGTTTAAAAATATAGATATTTAAGCATGGCCGACGAGAAGCCATGCCAGCCTAATCGAAAACTAAGGAGCCGGCCCTTGGAGGGGGGGGGGAGGGTCGGAGTCACCGTAGTATAAATCTTAAGGGTTTTAAACGGAGGGGAAGCTGACAAGGGGCCGTTGGCTCTCGGTGGTCCTGTATTTAACCCACAAAGTGGAACGCCCCTCTCCCACTAAACTAGTCAAAAATGTCTGACCCACTGTAAAGAATTTGCTCTATTTGGAGACATCGCATCCACACGCACGTACTCCGAAAATGCCAGCTACCCTGTTGTCAACCCCCCCTTCTTTCTCATCAAGGTGGAACCCAAATTGACAGCTCACTGCACGGGTCTCGGCCCTGTTCCTTTGAGATTTGAATCCTTTTAGCTATTCAAATACACGTTATCTGGATTTTTCTGTTTTGTTGTGGTTTGCTGAACAAGGAATGTTCTCAATTTCGAGCTGCCTGCAGCATTTTGTAGCAGTAGGAACTAAATTTTTCTTCGCACTTCAGGAATATAATTTCGTAATAAGGCGTTCAACTTTTGCTTCAGAAATTATATCAGGGGTCTATCCAGGGTTTTTCACAGGGTCCGTTTTTTGTGAAAAATCAAATAATTTTGTGAAAAATGAATTAATTTTGTGAAAAATCAAAAAATTTTGCAAAAAAAAAATTTTTTTTTGTTAAAACGAAATTTTAGAATTTAGAGATGGCACAAACTGCATCAATTAAACTTTAAGTTGAGTGTTTTCCTCTTCTATGACGAGAAAATCATTCTGGATTTTTTTTCCTGATATTTGGCGGGGGGGGGGGGGGCATCGCTCTTTCAAGTATCAATATTTATCTACCATTCTGCATTATGTTAAATTATACTAGATACATTTCTGTACAGTATTTAAAATAATTGTAACAAAAATAAATAAATAAAACAAAATTCAGAATAGGGTTCAGCATTCAACTTTTTGACCCAAGACACTCTTAAAAAGCACAGAATTTCGTTTAAAACTTATAAATTCCGTGATTTTAACAAAAATAAAAAGATATTTCAATTGTTTACCTCTTAACAAAGCGTAATAATCATCAAAAATACGAAAAATCGGATTCCCATAGCGGATGCAAAGAGATAGCAATTCTCAAAGTGAAGGCATCAAAAGTGTAAAAACGGCTTGTAAAAGAAATATTTTTGATAAAATTATTTTAAAATTGCATTTTAGAGTCCTATGATAACATATCATTAATATCTGTGAACACAGTTGACCCCCCCCAAAAAAATAATAATAATAAAATAAATCATCTATTCAGCATTTTAATTTTTGACTCGTAACAGAAAATGGAATTTTGCTTTAAAAACTTGAAATGAGAGTTCTAACAGAAACAAAGAGACTTTTCATTTATTTGCATCCTAATAAAGCGAAGTTAGCTTGAAAAAAGAACAAAATATGATTCTCATATCGGATGTTAAAAGATTGCATTTTTCAAAATGTAGACATCTAAAAAAAAAAAGGCAAATTAAAAGAGTTTATTTAAAGTTAATCATCCTTCTTAGCATCGAAAAATCAAAACCCATATAATTTTCTCCCAAAATAACAATTAAACATCGCACCGCACCGTAAAAACGCAAATACTGACAAGCCGACAAAATGATGAGAATATTTTCTAGTCAAGTCATTATAAAGGTTCAACGCCAGACGCTAAGTGGTGATAGTTTTGAAGTTGGTAACCCTATCTGAAGCGATCATATTTTTTCCTCACCCTTACTATCCCTTTGCAGTTCTAAGTTCATTTCGCAGATATATATTATTATTGTTTATTAAATCATGAGCGGAGAAAAGTGCTTACCAATGCCTTTTCAGAAAAGTTTACCACAACACCGCTGCTAATTAGCTGTGATAAAACAAACAACCATTATATTTATTTGGCAGTAGCAATTATTTATCGCTTGCAGGAGCATCGCAAGAGTGCCGATTTTTTATTTCTTTTATTTTTTTTCAAAATTAGCCGATTTTGTATAAGCTGACCCCTCTAATTTGACTTTAAAAAAAGGTTCCAAAAATTATCGGTTTATACACAGAAATATGCGTTATTTTGCTTTCAGATTTGCTCTTTCAATAAACAATTTGTGACAGATCCGATCTTGTTTATCAGAATTTTGTGAAGGGTCCGTTTTGTTTGATCGGGATTTTGTGAAAGGTCCGTTTTGTTTGATCGGGATTTTGTGAAAGGTCCGTTTTGGTTGATCGGATTTTTGTGAAGGGTCCATTAACGGAACCAAATATCCTCTGGCCAGACCCCTGTATATATTAAAATTCCTTTTCAAAAAGTCATAGTTTATGTTTGGGCGCAAGCAAAATTTAATTTTGTTCAGTACTACGCTACAAATGTTTATTCCTATTCAATTGTTTGCTTAGCAATTGTTTAGTTCAGTCTTACTGAAAATCAATATCATATGAGTATAGGTGAAAGAGGGACCTATGAGGAATTTTTTTCCTCATTTCTTTCTTTCTTTTTTTTTTTTTCAAAGAACGTTCTGAATTTCTCTGGGCAAAAGTGTTCTAATGATAGAAGTATTTTCTTTGAGTCATGATCTTTATGAGATTTTGAAAGAAAATCTATTCATTTTATGGTGTTTGAAAAAAAAAAAAAAAAAAAAACTTCAATTGTTCAAATGTGCTCCGATTGTATCCGAATATCGTCAAGCCTGGGGCACATACGTACAAGATTTAAAAAAAAAAAAGAGAGGACAATCATCATATTTCAAGGAATTTCATTGAAGAATTTGTGACCTATACCAGGGCTGTGGAGTCGGAGTCGGGCTTATTTTGGGGTAAAGGAGTCGGAGTCATTCGAAACAGGCCTACTCTGACTCCGGACTTCTTTTTTTAAATAATATTTACCGACTTTCCTTGCATTTTTTAAATAACTTACAACCAATTAGTTCGATTACAAGTATAAAGGCCTACTAACAACAAAATAACTGCCTTTGGCAACCAGCAGACTTGATTGTTTATCAAACTTTCTGTAACAGCTATTTACGCAATCCCCTAGTTTGCTTGTTTTTGTACTCTCTTTAACTAATTGCAACGGTCATCAAACGGATTTGTTGCCTAAAGTAATCCCTTTCAAATAAAAATAATAACTAGTAAAAGGAATGTATTCCTTGAGCGAGCTGGCGCCCGTAGCTTGAGAGGAAGCTTCTGAGGGTGTTCGGTAAATTCAAATAAATGTTGGCGCGGCGAATCCAAAAGATCCGATAAAATATATAACCCCTTCCCATGGGAGAGGGAGGGAATTGAAAATAAATAAATAAAATTTAAAAAAAAGCCGGAGTCGAAGTTGCACGCTTCAAAATCCAGGAGTCGGAGTCGAACATTTTCCTTCTGACTCCACAGCTCTGACCTGTACTTTGTCAGTTTAAATTGTACTGTAATGTGTCAAATACAAAACATTTTTTTATGAATTACATAACAATGCTCACTGTCAAATTTGAAAGTTTCGTAGTTTGTTCCAATCGCTGGATACAAAAGAAAATGAACCTATAAGACTGCACAGCACAAGAAATATTTTATTGTGTTAAGATTATTTTTATTATACATTGCTATTAGGTTTCACACAGGTTATTAATGTTTTTAAATGATTTTAAAATGGATTTTTTTAGTTAATGTTTCGTGTTTAATTAAAATGTTTCGTGCCTTTTTATTTCCTGCAGTCAGGACTAGATTAGCCTTTAAAATTAGGGAAAACTCGGTCTCATTTTAAGGCCCTCACTTTTAGTTTGGGGAAATTTTTCGAAAATTCTATGCACATTGATGCAAAACTTATTTGTGCTACTAGTAATATTTACAAAAGTGATCCAGTAGAATTCAATAAAGTTTATTCCACCTTCCCAAAGAATTGAAATTTCGTACATTACACATGTTGTACTGCAATGCTCAACGAATAACGTAGTAAAACGTTTAAGTCAAATTTAACACTTCACAAAAAAAATTAAGTGACATAAAGGTGCATTATAACAGAGTTGAAACAAATCCCATGCCAGAAAACATAACTTGTGACCACATTTTATTAAGTGTGTCCTCACCTTTTATTATTATTCATTTATTCCAAACATTTTTATTTAGCATGCGGCAACATTAGCAATCTCTTTAAAAATGCTTTTAAAAGCAGAAACTATTTGTTAATCACAGTTTTTTTGTCATTTTCTGGCTCCCTAAAAATTCTGAGGAGAAGCTCAAGTTTTCTGACTTTTATGGGATAATCTTGCCTTCCTGTATCTGTTCTATAGCACAAAATTCTTGACTAATTATGTAGTAACAAGAAATAAAGAAATACTAAACTATACTTTCTGAATCGACAGTACAAAAAATAATAAATTATTTTTTTTTCTCGAAAATTAATAATAACCTAACATTCATGTTTTAAAAAAGATACCGGAACAGCTCGCATGAGCTGCGGTTGTTATGTGTTTACAAGTTCTCCATCTTCTACTTTAGGACTAACTTGCAATAGTAAAGAATTTTTAATTTAATAGAAAAGAAATTAAACATATAGTCATACATTTACATATATGTTCATCAGTGGCAGTATCGTGGCGAACGCAGTGGGGGTGTTCATGGGGTCCGCGTTCCCCCCCCCACTTTTAGATCATCTCAGTGATCTAAGCCACTATCCCCTCGATTCGTTTTTCTTATCTGTAAACCTATTTATAGCAGTCATCTCACTGCGTGCACTGTTAAAACCACGCAACAACGAAGTCAAAAATGCTTTCATTTCTTGTATTTCATAATTCTACATGACTATATAACGTGAATATTCATCGTACAGCGTAAATTTATTTAGATTTGTAGTTGTAAAATATGAGGCAGCAAGAAGCTGTAAGAAGGGATGTAAGTTAACTTTTAAAGTTTCGAGTAAAACACGTTTAAATTTTAGATTCTAGATAGACTTTTAATTGATTTTTTTCTAAACTATGCTGTTTAGCAGCACTAGCCAGAACTTCGAGTTCCGTCTCTTGCCCCAAAACAGAAAAGAGGTTCTCCTACCAATTCTACTGATTATCGTCAAATTTTAAAATTTTGGATCTTACATACGTTTGTTTCTCACCGTTTCATAAAATTTTTAAACTGTATTGCAAAAATAATTGATTGAAATCCTAAAATAGAAAACAAGTAACATTATTGTCTTTTGTAAAAAGCATGCTTTAAGATGAAAGACTACTCTTCTTCAAGATTGAAGAGAAAGAAGATTCTCTGTCTTTATCAAATGATAGTTTTCTTTTTGTTTTTAAATTTTGAAAAAAAGTAAATGTGCAAATTACTGTGGTTTTTGGAAATTACATCCCTTTGCTTTTCACTACGCCATATGTTCTTTGCCATTCATCTTGTGTGATGGAATAGCACCAGGTACTCGAAAAGTAACATTGTTTGGAAAAAAAGTCCTTAAATAAGTTAAGCAAATTGGAATGAACTTCTTATAGGCATCCCTAAGCTGCTGCTGGTCTTTTTTCTCAAAAAGAAAGCTTGGAATTTCACCTTGATTGCTTATTTTGTTTTAACCATCTATACTTGCTTTGAATTGCTTCTTATCTATATCATTCATGCTGAAATTCTTCAAAAATATCTGGTTGAAGACTAGTGGACATACGTACTTTGCAAATCAAAACTCCTTTCAAACCAACTTCTTAGATGTGGTAGCAACAAGCTAAATACAAAAACTTTTTCTGTAACAAACTGTACTCACAAAACGCAGGTTTGTACTGCAGAAAGCAGCCATAAAATGACTGTCATTTCAACAAAAGCCCTAAAAAGTCCTCGTCTAAGAACACAGACCACTATCCTGGGAATCCTAGTTTTTCCTTTCTCTGGGGGCGGGGGGAGGGTTGAAAACCCTTACAAGACTGGGATTTTTAAGCTAGTGTTTAGCCCTGAGCACCGAGGAGGAAAGCAACGTTCCGTATTTATGGCCTCTACAGTTAATTTCATAAGTTTTACATGCAGTTGTTTGTTTTAGCTTTGAGTTTTAGAGACATAACTATAGTACAGTAAAATCCTGTTACAACGAACTTCAAATTACCAGAAATTTTCTTCATTGTAACGAGGTTTTAGTAGTAATGAAATTCAAACAACGTAATGGAAATCAAATCGGAACTGAAAATTTCTTTCTTTGAAGCAGATATTTCGTTGTATCGGTATTCGTTGTAACGGGATTTCACTGTATATATTTCTGATAATATTGCTGTTTTGACTCTGATAGCTTAACATTGCAAGGGGGTTACAACCATTAACTAATAGAAGAAATACAATTTATATTGTAATGATTTGTTCTTTTTACGCGATTTTGAGGATATTAGCTACGACCTGACTTGAAAAATCCTGAATAATGTTTAATAAATTTTTACAAGAATTTAGATGAAATCAGACTTAAAGAGAATAAAATTCCCTGTAAAATGAGACCAAAACGAAGTTTTTAGAATGAATAGTTTTGGTTTTACAGATGAAAAACTGCGATTTTTTGCTAAAAATTGCCATTTTTCGTAACTTTACCCTCTTTGCGGCACGTGTTAATATCATCGAAATGACTTGAAACTTTGCAAATCATATTTTCTAGTCTATTGGCACATTTTACGGGGATGCCGAAAAAGATTAGTTGAAAAAAGTTCTTCCTCATGTACCTTGTGACCACCCTAGTGTATACTCAATGCAAATTTTATCGGAAAACAACGAAAAACACACCCACTTATAAGTAAATACATTAATTTTTCAATACCCGGGGGAAGGGGGGGGGGCAATAGACCCTTTTAAATGTTCGACAGGGCCGCCAATTGTCAACCCCCCCCCCAGATATTTTAGCTAGCGACGGCCCTGAGGGGGGCCATATAACCAAGATTAGTTCCCCTCCCGCTTATTTTGTTTTTCGTAATTTTTTGGGGGGAGGGGAGCAATAGTGCCCTGATTTTCTCATATTTTTTAGTGGGGTAAGAACTTTGTAAAAGGTTTGTCATCGAGTGGCGCAAACAAATAATAGTCTTAGGAGAGCAGTCTCGAGAAATAATCACTTCTGGGGAGGTGTCAGGGGGTTCTTCCCCCGAAATTTTTTCAAATTCTAGTCCTAAGAACGCAGTTTTAGGCAGTCTCTGGTGAGGCTTAGGGGAGGAAAAATTCGGAGGGCTTCTGCGGAAGTTTTTAGAAATTGAAATCTTAAAAACGCCATTATAGGCTGGATCAGTTGACGTTAGTGTAGTGAAAAGAATGGGACTTTTTGAAGTTTCCGCCAATTGATTTTTTTTTTAATAGAGTGAAATCCCTTACTCCTCCGCCCAATTTTTCGAAATTGAAGTTCCAAAAACGCAGTTTCAGTCTAATTTCGATGATTTTATGGACAGGGCGGTTCTGGGACAGTCCCCAAAAACTATTTTGAAATTAAAGTCCTGAAAAACGAAGTTATAAACAGATGTTCAGTAATACTAGGTGGAGGGATTTAAACACTCTCCATCTTGAATTTTCCAAAATTGTAGTTTTTTTTAATTGTCAGATTTCAGATGGGAGTAGTCGGACCCTCGTCCAAAGTTTTTTCGTTATTGAAGTCTTAAAAGCGCGTCTGTGGACCATATTTGGTAACGTTAGGGGGTTTGACCATTTTTCAAAATTGAAGCTCCATAAAGGCAATCATTAACAATTTTTGATGCTTTCAGAAGGCAAGGCGTTTTGGTAGTTGTCCCCTATAAATTTTTCGACATTGTAGCCCTGAAAACGAGGTTGAATATGCTCTTTAATGGTTTTAGTGGGTGGAGGGGACTTCGAAGTGTAGTATTTTGAAGACTTTCTTGTCTTTGACCGACTATGAAAAAGGGGAAAAAATTGGGGTGTGGGGGCTGAAAAGAATAAAAAGTTTTGGACGTGATCAATAGTCATCAGTAACTTTTGAAAAATTTTATTTTAAGGTTCTTTTCAAAAGCAATTCAGATTTTCCCGCAACATTAAGCAATCTTTGGAAGTAAGAAAGAGTTCAAGAATCCTTCTCTGAAAGGTACAATGCAATTTTAGGTCATCTTTATAGACGTTTAGTGGTAAGGAGCGGTTTTAGGGATCTTCCTCTGAAACTTTTCAAAATTGAAATCTTTAAGGCACAATTGCAGACTATTTTTCATTGTAACTTCGGTGAAAGAATCGGTTCGGGTATCTTCCTCCAGAAATGTTTGGAAATTGATGCCCGAAAAACGCCTAAATAAATGCGTTTTAGGACATCAAATTTCCATTATTACTCTAACTGAACAACTAAAACTTATTTTAAATTTCTTTTAGGGAACGAGAGTTAAGGAGAGAATCATTTTGAAAAGAAAAAAAAGGGGGGGGGGGGGTGTGAAAGAGAGAGGAATTTAAATTAATAAGCAATTATATGCATCTGTTAATTTTTTTTTTAATTTGAAGATTTCTTTTTGAAAGAATTGAGATTTTTTTCCTCAACATAATTTGCTTTTCTTTTTGTTTGAAGTACTTCACTTTCCCAAGACCCGTTCTTTTTTGGAGAATGCGGTACGGATCCTAAAACCTCTTCTCAACACCATATCCTGCTGCCATCCAAAGCAGGGTTCCCAAACTTTAGCGATTCACGGCACCCTTTGAAGAATTAGAATTTTCTCACGGCATCCTAGTCTAGTTTTATATACATACGTATTATTGTTACCTTGGGCGCCTGGCAGCACCCCTCACCTCTTATCTGCGGCACCCAGTTCGGAAATCTCTGCTCTAACGCATTATAATTATTCTTATCACTATCATACTTATTTATTCATTTTTATAGCTAAAAGTTTGGAAATTACTTGTGAGCAACTAAAACCAAAAGTAACCACCCTTAATTAAGTTCTTTTCCACATTTTGGAGGGGGCCCGGGCCCCCTCAGCCCCTCCCTTATATACGCCATTGTTCAACACAAATACCACCCTTCTCTGTCCCCCTCTTTTTTTTTGAATAAATATTCATTATTTATTCATTCTTATAGTTAAACAATATAAATTTTTCAAATTTTCAGTAAAATTTATGTTATTATTGTTGTTGAGCTTATTGATCCAATACAGTTATGTAAAACATAACATCCAAGTATAGTTTTGTTTTCTACTGTGGAATAAATAAAGTAATTACAGTGAACAACATTATGCCTACATCTGCTTCCCATTTATTTAGAGCCTTCTTATTTGTTGAATTTCCATAATTTTTAATTTTTATCAAATATTAATAATAAGAGTTAACATTATAATTAAATAAATATAAACCTTTGTTAGTATTCATAGGTTTTACCTTCACTCCAGGTTGAGATATTGAATCAAGATGCCACCAAAGACTCCCACAGAAAAGATGAGAGAATATAGAAGTCGCATGACAGCAGAAAAAAAGTATGAGATGAAACGTCAAAATGACTTGACTTGATTCTCTTAACGCCTACTGGCGCATGAGGCCGCTAGCGTGGCATTCCATCCCGACCGGTTTAATGCTGCCTCCCTGGCACTCCCCCAGCTTGGCCAACCAAAGGAATTTCTTTCTTGCATGGCCATCTGACGCCAGGTTAGTCGCAAATGCAGAGCAACAAAAGCCATGTAGACAAAAATGGACAAATTCAACAAAGAAGGATGAAAAGGAAGGCAGCAAGCAGCACATGAGAAAGCCATGAGCCAGAAGGAAAGCTCTCACTGCAGAAAGCTTTCCATTACCATCTAAAGCTTTCAAATCACCACAATCATTTGGAAAGGCTATACAACGTGCAAAGTGAGCACTTCCCAATAGCCCCCGTAAAAAGCAAGCTGTGATTGAAAAGCTTGAATATTGAAATATAATATAAACCGATCAGCTGCAACTGTTTCTCACAGATCAACTGCATTAGATCCTAACATAATACAGCTAGTGAAGAATTTTTATGAAATTGATCTAATATCAAGGCAGTTACCAGGAAAAAATGATTTTATCACTATTCGCAGTTCCTGTGGTAACAAAGAGTACAAAAAAATATACTTATAATGACAGTCCTGGAAAGTTACAAGCAGTTCACACTAGAGCACCCTCAACATAAGATAGGTAAATCAAAGTTTGCAGAACTTCGCCCAAAACATATTCTGCCTGTAGCAGAAAGAGATCACAATGTTTGTTGTTGTATTTATCATGAAAATGGTGAGATGCTGCTTGAGGGGATAAAAAAAGCAGTCCCAGATGTCAGTTTACCCAATGATAGAAATACATTCGTTCTGCAATCAGTGTGCCAATGGTCTGTAAAATGCAACTTTGGAGAGTGTTTGGAATGCAAGGATACGGAGATACATTTATCCAACATATTTTCTGAGAGCATTAACAGATCTACAAATAATACTAAGGCTGTATCTTACTATCAATAGAGATCTAATGGACACTTTGAGAAAGTAACAAATGAATCACCTCTCTCTGCTGCACTGGATGCCCTTTCAGTTCAGTTGAAGAATTTAAGACGACATTGCTTCATGTCTAAATTTCAATTAAATCAAATAAGAATATTGAAAAGCTCCTGTCCAAAAGGTGAAGGAGTCTTACAGGAGGATTATGCTGAAAACTTTGCTCTAAGGCATCAAAATGAAATAATGTCTGCTCACTGGAACAGCAACACTGTAACCATATTCACTGCAGTCTTAACCACACATGATCGGCAGCGTAGTTTTGCAATTGTTAGCGATGAATTGAGGCATGACAAGTTTGCTGTATTTTCTTTCAACAAGATAATTCTGCAATACTTTCAACAGCAAAATCCAATCAAGAAATTGCATATATTTTCAGATGGAGCTGGCAGCCAGTTTAAAAACTGATATTCACTGCCGTTTGTTCTGTCACCAGAAAGCGTGCATAAGGAGTTGACAAATATTGACTGGAGTTTTTTTGCCACATCCCATGGCAAGGGGCCCATAGATAGAATTGGTGGTACACTAAAGCGTGCAGTATGGAGAAGGATTATTCAAGAGTCTGCAGTTGTAACAAATGCAGCCAAGTGTGCTTCTGTAGGCAAGGAGGCATGCACCAATATCATAGTCTTATACTTGTCATCAGCTGATATGCAGAGCAACAGAAACACACTAGAAGAAAAATGGAGTGAACATCAACCAAGGAGAATTCCCAACACTCAACAAATACACTATGTCCGGAAAGCAGGGGATCGATTTGATGAAACTAGTGTTATAAGCCCTTTCTTTGGTGATGATACGTTAACTTTTACAAGACTTGGCATAAACTTCGGTTCACAAGAACCGAAGTTTGTGCAAGTTCTGCATTAGAAGCTGACTCATATGAACTGAATCCATGCTCAATGAATGGAAAAATTGCAAAAAATAGAACTCACAGGTTTCAAGTTGGAAACTTTGTAATAGTTCAGTATGACTCGGAAAAATACCCTCTAATAATTAATGATGTGGCAGCTACAACTGATGAAGTGTTTTTCAGTGTACTGCACAAATGTCAAGATGGTTGGCGCTGGCCTTTTATACCAGATGAAACTTGGTATGCAGCAGAGAATGTCATCTGTGACATTGAAACACCCACACCAGTAAACAATGGGAGCATGGTTTGTGTTTCTTATGAATTCTGAAAATTATTCACTGACGTTGCATCAGTTACTTTTTGTGTTGCATCTGTTACTCCAATTTTTCATTCATAATAATAATTAGCATATTATCCAAGAACAGCACAAGTGTGCATGTTTGTAAATATGTATTATTTATTCACTTGTATAAAAATTTTAATGTAACAGTTTCATAATTCATAGATTTTTTGATATGTTCAGTTCATGTTGCATCAGTTACTGTAGTGATTTTATTTTTTATTCTCATAAAAATTAGGAAAAATAATTAGGTGGTTAGGTACATTTATTAATGAATTATTATAGCTGTATGCGACAGTAAATTAAACTACTTTACATTTGGAACTTTACTCAAAATAAAAAGTTAAAATATTGACATTTCATCTCAAATGTTACCTCAGTTACAGTGGAATGCACTTGACATGTGCTTCAACATTTGCATTATGACTTAATTTTTGAAAACTTTCATGTTTGACAAAGACAATTGCAACTAACCAACCATCTCAGTTGCATGATAGGACTGCCTAAGTAATCCCTTTTTCTTGCTTCATTTGCAGCCATAAAGCACTTGCTCATGGACATTTTATCTCTAACAAGTTACTTCATTTCATGGCTAACATTGACAACGCACTATTAAAAATTGCTGTTCAAAAATTATAATGAACCATAATATTAAATCAGCAGCTTCAGCTATTAGATGCAAACATCTCTAGTTCTACTGCTAGTCAGGGGCGTGCACAAGGGGGGGGGGGGAGAAGGGACACCAGTTGACCCGGATTTTTAAAATGAGAGGTGATATATATGTGGGGATGTAGAGGTTAACAATATGGAGAGGGGTCCGAAAAAGTAATTTGTAACGGGCTCCAAAATTTCTGTGCACACCCTTGCTGCTAGTCAGTCTTTCATTTTGATAAACTAGTTTCTTTCTGGTTTACATATTGCCATTATGTCTTTGATAGAAAAGCAGAGAATTAATTTCCTTCAGTCACAGGGAAGAGGTAGCACCTTTTGAAGGGGTGCCCACCTTGGGGGTCTTTTTCTTAGAAAGTAGGGGGATTGGATTTGGACAGAGCCAAAATGGGCTGCTCAATTTTCCCAAACTTAGAAAAGTGATGAAAAGAATATGCATGATTCCCTCACAGAGAAAATTTAAAGCGATTGGTAAGAAAATTTTCCTGAGTGTCAAGCTCACTTAAAACTTAAAAGTAATTTATGCTGGATTTTCTTGTATGCTAATTAATACACCTTTATATTGAGTTATAAAAAATAATTATATAAAAAGAAATAACTTATTCATTAAATATATTGATTTATTAATCAAATTTGTCTTAAAAAATTTCTATGTGACAAGTTTCAAAAAAATTATAAACATCTAGTGATGGGGCACATTTGGACACTGTTTTGGGGGCACATTTGAAATGTGCCCCTAATAATATGTAACTGTTACAATATTAATCTATAAGCTATTGCAAAAAATCAAAGATATAGAGTGCTTAAAATAATTTTTAAATAACTAGGGTAACAACCCCGGTGATTGGCACTTTAAGAATTGGTCCTTAAACTTACCTCTGGGTTTTCTTTACTTAAAAAAAAAAAAAAATTCACTTGCAAATATTTTTGTATCAAAGAATGCGCATCTGTGCATGTATTTAGTTCACTAAAAGCAAAAATATTTGAATAAATATTTTTATAAAAATGTATGTAAAAAATGTTGCCAAAATCACCAGTAATTGGCATCTGATACACCAGTGCATGACACCTTATGATCCAGTGATTGGCACATATTTATAGAACTAGAAAATCTTTTTATTTTTTACTTTTCACAAAGTGCATTCAGATTTTATCATCATAAGAAACATAATTAATGATAATTTAAAGTAGATAATTTTGCATAAATTTATGTTAAAAGCATACATTTTGATGTTGAAAAAGTATTCAAGAGAATTAAAAATAAATTTGAAGTGTTACACGGAAAAAAGGATCAAGACTATTGCTGTTTCATCAATCGGTATGGTGTTTGGTTTTACGAATTATAGCTATTTCCACAGAAAAAGGAACATTACCCAATGATTCTAAGGGAAGAAATAATTCTCTACAGTCACAATATCTGACTGTGACGGCCAAACATATTAGTTTTTTATTGTTTCTTTTAAAAATGCAACAGTAGATTCTGTAGGATTCAAAGCGATTGTACAACTTATATAATGCAGGGTGTCCGAGAAATATCTGTACAACTTCAAAAATTTATTGAAAAAGAAACAATGGGGTTACAGCGAAACTAATTAGTACATTAGATAGAATAACTCAAAAAGTTTTTTTCCTATAACTTAAGTTATTACCTTAGGAAATTTCTACATGAGACCCTTTCGTAGCACCAAAAATGTCAAGACGATAATCTAATTCCATCCACGACCGTTATGCTACGACAGCATGCTAACATCAACAGTAGCTACAGCTGTTTGGATGTTTTGTTCCGTTGCGTTTACATTTTAGTTTCGATATTTTTTTCGAGGAATTTTGTTTCGATAAACCACGCAACATATTGAGCTTTCTTCACGCGATCCGCCATTGAAATAACTAAAATGCTTTAATATTCCTTTGCATGACATGTAGCGCCATATATAGTCAGAAACATACTGCAGAAAAAAACTTTTTGAGTTATTCTATCTAATGTACTAATTAGTTTCACTGTAATCCTGTGGTTTCTTTTTCAATAAATTTTTGAAGTTGTATGGATCTTTCTCGGACACCCTGTATTGTTGCTTCAAAAGTATCGGAAATCAAACTAGTGACACATTGCATAACACCCTTAGGGACTATTGGCTATTTGCCAATTACTGGGGACTAGCAAAACTGAAACACCACTAAATGACATCTATGATTATTTCAAAAATCCAAAAAGGGACAAAAATATACTTCTACCTACTTAAAGTAACACCTTTTAACTAAACAAAACTTTTGACAACCAAAATTTAAAATATATTTTCAGTTGGATTTTAATGGATTGATGCGCATGCTTCCCTTAAGCCAGAGAAGAAGCTTTTGCAACAAAAATGTCTGATTTGACACAAGCCACAGTTGTTTCTCTTTCCTATGCACTGCTACCATTTAGTAACATGAATGGAAGCTATAATCTTTAAAGTAAATGTACACTCAATTGGTATATAACCTTCTACTTTTAAAATATCAGATATGAATCTTAATTTAAGACATTTTTGTTAGAAATGCCAATCACTGGTGACCTGCCAATTACTGGGGATGTCACCCTAACAAAGACTTGCTTCCATTCTTTGCTTGTATATAAGTAGAGTACATGAACTTTCTGGTAGAAATGCCGCATTGGCATGATCACCACACCCCGAAAAAAGTCAATATAATTTAAAATGCTCAAAAACACTGCAATTAAAAACCATGATTAACTCATCCATGCTGTATCAGAGTAAAAAATACCCATTAAAAAGTATATTTAAAAGAAAGAGTTTATAGTACAACTTATGTACTCTATACTCCAACTTTTAAAGAAAAAATTAAGAGAAAAATGAAATCTTGCATTCAAATCAATTCCTGATTTTTGGATTACCTGTTTTTGGTTTTAACTAACTTTTATGTGCTTCTGCTCAAGGTCACAAGCTATAACTTATCATAGTAAGTCAATAGCTAGCTCACAATTCCTCCTGCCTATCTGAAGCAGACTTTTAGAAAAAATATATCAGTTTGAACAACTTTAAACTTCTTTAAAAACTATTGTGAAATTCCCCTGTTGTAAAAATATAAAAGACATTGAGTAAATGAAAAAAGGCTGAAACAATATGTTTGTAAAATAATATGGATAATCTTAATGCACTAACTAAAGTTAATAGTTTATTTTTTCTTTTGTTTTTTTAAATGCAGTCTAATCTTTTAAAGTCTTAGCATTTGACCAGAAAAATACATACAAATATTCCTCAAAGCTACAAGTTCTGTTTGGTGTTTTGGCTCTAACTGTCTTCTGCTTACTCCCTGGTTTTAGGTTTGCAATACACATTCTACATTTGCATATTAAGTTGTGAGAAGTGTAATGTGAGTGTTTTATTGTTCTGCTGTAGCTATGGATGGTGATGTTGAAAAAGTACAAGAAATGCTAAGAAAATCTATTGATCCTTCCATGCGTGATTCATCTGGATATACAGCACTCGTAAGTATAAAGCTTCTATCATCACATGAAATTCACTTTCTAAATATCGTAACACTTAGGCGTCGGAGCCGGGGGAGCTGGGGGAGCTTGAGCTCCCCCTGGAATATTTCAGACCGTCTCAGCTCCCCCGGAAAAATTCTTGCACAGCAGCTTCTGTCGTACATTGTTAACCTCAAACCTGATTTCAAAAATGTGATCTGCCTTTTCTAAGAATTTCCACCTAATAAGCAACAAAAGCAGGGGACAGAGGGAGTGGTCAGTGCACTTGAGTCTACCGTCACCCTTTTTCTCACTGTTTACACACCTCTTGATTCCCGGAAGAAAAATAAAAGAATTTTAGACAAGCTATCCTACCGGCTGCGGAAAAGTGGGCTTTGCCCCGCGGCCTGCAAAAATCAGTACCAGTCCCGATAGGGGTTTGCTCCCCACCTTGAACTCGTGTTTCAGGAGCGGCATCGCAGTTTAGTTCACATTTTTATTAGTTTTGCCTCGCATGCCGTTTTTTTTTGTCACGTTATCACAAAAAGGATAGTGAGTCAGTTTGGCATTTAAATATGAATAATATGGAAGGTGCTACAGACATAACTATAAAAAAAGGTTACTAAGGTAAGCAACTTGTTCAAATCAAATGCTTTCAACTTTCCAGAAACTTATCTTATTTTAAGATATCTGACTCCTTAAGGCACAATGTAAAGAATTTCCAGCGGAGTCCTTTGAAACTGGTTGATTAAAATAAACTTGCAAAATATAACGTGAAAGCTAAACTAAAGGACCAAGTGGTCGTGTTCTTTATTCATTGCAATTACCTACATAAAAAAAAAACTCGGGGAGGGGGGGGGGATCCCCATTTACAAACAAAGTAATTAATTTATTTTTTTTCTCCGTTGTTTATTTCTTTCTTTTATCATTTTTTACTCCTTCATAAAAAGTTAAGCCCCGAACAAAGAAAAACCTTTAAAGACTTCCCAAAAGTCTATGTAGTTACAAAACAAGAAACAGTCCTAAACTAATTCTCAAGGGATCATGAACGTACATATATTTCGGGTTTAAATTCTATGTTTCGATCAAAAGGTACCATCAGATCGCAAAAATGCCATTGTTCGATGATCTATCAAAACTGAAAGTAATCTGTTGCTAGATAGAGACCCTGTAGCACCCAAAATAGATATTATTCAAAAAATTTTTTATTTATTTTTAATTTGAAATATTATCAAAAGAAACAACATAAATCGGTGGCGTACTCAGAAATTACTTTTGTAGGCGCAAATCATTGCTGTGATAAAAAACGCAATTTTTAGAACTATCTCACTGTAAAAAATTTTTTAAAAAAATGTGCCCGTTATTTTTTTTCATTTTAAACCGTCAGGGATAGATTTTTTTCATGAAGTTATAAAACTGAAAAGATAAATATCATTCAAAGAATACTAAAGGTACAGGAACATTACAGGAACAAAAATTCACATAAATCAAAATCGGTGAAATCTTCACTATTATAATATTCCTAAAATCTTTCAATGATTATAACAACAGTTACTACGTAAAAATCAGTTTTAAAAAATGCGAGTTCATTGAAATGAAAAATTTTGAACATAATAATACTTTACGAAGTTAGATTTATTCAAATTTTTTGCTTTCCTAATTTACGATTTTTATGTCACATACAGATATATTTTCATGCCAAAATTGTAACTTTTCATTTATTATTTTTCATTTATTAAAAAAATCTCCTACAATATTTTATAGTTTCTCTCAAAGACTTTTACTAAAATTTATCTGAACAATAAAATATATAACGAACACTTCATTTTAACACATTTCCAACGTTCTGTTTCTCCACCCACCTGTTTCATCTTTTTCCCTTTTTCTAGTTCTCAGAAAATAAGAGAGTATTCTAAATGCTACGCTGCCGAAGTCCTCCCTTTCCTTCAAAATTATTACAGACGATCGCCTAAAATTTTGTTTTCAGGACTCGGTTCCCTGAAAATTTCCGAAAGAGAGTCCCTGAATACCTTGTTCTCCAACAACATGGGAAATTCAATAATATTCCCTTTTTGGGAATTCAATTTCAAAAAATTGCCCGGCGCGTAACCAGGGCCTGATTACGTCACAGGCCAATTAGACCTCGCCCTAATTGGCCTGGCCTAAGGGGCCCCAAATTGCTGAAATAATTATGCATAACATTACAACTATACGAAAAAATTCCATGTTTTTTAAAAGTAATAATAAAAAAAATGACATGTTATTTAGCAAAGAACCTCCTTAAAGAAGAATTTTTATTAATTCTGCCACTAGCGAATTTACCATGCCACAATTTCGAGTGCCCCGAAGGGGATTCGTGAATGCCTTATGATAAATAATTTACATAGTTCTGAGCCCCGAAAATGCATTCCGACAGGGCTAATAGAGTCTTCAGGGAGCCCTGAAATTATTGCAGGCCTAGGGCCTCACATTTTGTTATTCGGGACCTGCCCCTAACGCTGACAAATATCATCCGCAGTCGCGTTTTTTAGAGATTATAATTTCGAAAAAAATAAGGAGAAGGAACCTCTGAACCTTTTCTGATAACATCATTGAAGAACGCTCCCTATGACAACTTTGAAAAATTACCAGAGTAGAACCCTAGTACAGCCTTTTCCCCTGTCATCATTGAAGATTGTCTACAATAGCGATTTTGGATCTTCAAATTCGAAATATTGAGAGGAAAATGTAAAAATATTTGAAAATTCGATCGAGGACAATCCCTTGAGTCATATTACTAGTTTCACTAACGACAACAAATATGGTATATAATCCGTTTTTAAGACATTAATTTCGAAAATTTTTCAGGGAAGTTTATTCGAACCTTTTCTCCTCTTAACATTCCTAAAATCGATTAAAAACTCGTTTGTAGAACAAGAATTTTGAAATTTTCCCTTATACGCGCTCATCTTCGAGTACTGACCGATCCCCTTTCAAAACCAGAGTTTTATCACCTCATTATCTCCATATACAATGTATTTATTAAATATGATTGAAAATTTTGCTGGGAAAGAGAGAGATGGAGAGAGAAAAGCTTTGAGAAGCTAATATTTTATGGGAAAAAAATTTAAGTGCCCCCCCCCCCGCCCTTAAATTATTTTCTGGTTATGGCATAATGTGTCTCAGCTCCCCCTACTTCCACCAATTCCTACGCCTCTGTCGTAACACATCATTATTTAGCAATTATGGTGCAGAAATAAGGAAATTTTGATCTATTAAATAAACCTCTTTCAAGTCTTAGGTATTCTTAAGACATTCAAAAATATTGAAATTCACCAATGCCAAACTCTGAGAATCAAATACTGACTTTTAATGAATTTTTGAAAATTGAAAGTATTGAATATAAGGAGTATCCTGTTTTTACTGACTGAGATGTCGTTGAGCTCGTCATGCTTTCTCCTTTCCATTTATCTTAACACTTAACTCTTAAATTTTTTTTCAATTTTCAACTTATGTTAAAAATTATCTTTTCTAACTGCACAGTTTAATTTTTGATTTAATTTGAAAATTTTTTAAATTTTGTTTTTATGTCTCAAATTTGCACCTTGTATGCCAATCAATAGACATTTTGCATAATTTGTTCCTTATTTTCAGCATTATGCAGCCAGGCATGGAAAGCAAAGAGTCTGTGAAGTTTTGTTGAAAAGTAATGCTAATCCAAATGCTCAAACTCCTGGAGGTGCAACGCCATTACATAGAGCTGCCTTTGCTGGCAATGATGTAATAGTAAACATGCTTTTGAAGTTTAAGGCAGATCCTATGTTGCGTGATAGCGATGGAAGAACAGCATTGCATAAGGTTTGTGATTGTCTCCTTTCCTTTATTTTTTTTTAATGCTCTTGCATTTCTTTTTGCTTTTTTTTAAAGCATAAAGCTTTGCTTTTTAATGCTCAATACTTTAACCGTTTAACCGCCAAACTATTGACGGATGATCAAATTTGAGTAATTTTTTGAAATTATATCTATTTATGTCTAGTAAATACAGAAATAAAATAAAATTTCCAGAAAAAAATTTTTTACTATGTTTTTTAGTGTGTTCCATTTTTGGAACATTGGCGCTTTGCATGAAGTTTTTTTTTTCAGAGAATTTTTTTAAACTAAGAGGTTTTGAATGCGGTTTTTATCTTAGCATACTTTATAAATTAATATTTTAAACTAATAAATTAATACTTTAAAAATAATATTTTAAATTGCATTTATGCACATATCAGAATTCAGAAAATCCAATACAGAAATATCTAGTGCCCATGATATGAAAGGAAGAATTGCATTCCTTCATTGTATCTCTTGATAAGATGAGGTTGTGGCACATCTATCTTGCATTTCTGCACATTTGAGTAACATTTTACAGATGCAAGTGGCTCATGTGTATAAAAATTAGATGCTAATGTAACCACTGCATTATCATTTCAGCTGCACAGGTACACTGATCCATCAGATCGATAATCAAAATTTCCTCGATCTTCTTTAGAAAGGGCCTTTTTAGATTTCAGTGGACAATGGCCAGTTCGGTTTTCACGAATTGTTCCTGTTGCTCGTACACCTTTTTTGATAGCTGAGAAATTAAGTCATATGATGTAAAAAAGTTATCAAAGTATACTTCATGCTTAGACGTGTCAGTCAAAACTGATAATAGATCATTTACAACTCTGGATCCTAATTGCTCATCAGGGGATCCTTCTTTTTTGCCTGAATAAATCTCCATCGAATATGGGTATCCGCTTGAAGAGCACAACATAAAAAATTTTGAAGCCGAATCTTATTGGTTTTCATCTAATAAACATTTTACATGAATGCCGACCGTAGTAGGGAACCGTAGATTCATCTATGCTCAATTTTTTATGAAATACACCAAATTGTTGAAGGTTTTTACACAATTCTTCGTAAATAGGGTATACTTTTCTTAGTTTGTCATTTTGTTTTAATTCATGGTTGTCCATCAAATGAAAGTTGTTTTTTATTTTTTGAAAACGATTTTGAGGCATAACTGTTGGTACAATTGGCGCAGATGTATCTTCTGCACTGCTCCAATACATATCTTCAGAAGGTACAGAATGGTACCCACTCAATAGCAGCAAACCAAAAAATTGTAGGATTTCATCTCTGTCAACATCTATTCTTCCTCAGCGATATTTCCTGGTTCATCAGGGGGTAATTGGCATATATCTACATCTGGCAAATCCGAATCTGACAATGTCTCTAAATAAGCCACAGCTTGTTCTACAGTAAGAAATCTTGTAGACACTTTTTAACATTTATGAACAGTTGGTATACATCAAACAGAATTTCGTTTCGCTCGAAAACAAAGCAAGCAAATTATTGAACTGCATTTAAAATATGAAGAATAAAACGCTCACTAATATTATTTTTTATTATCACGTAACAATGTAGCTTTCCGAGCAGGTGTGGATTCGTCGCCATATAGTCCGTCAAACAGAAGACTGTTATTATTTTCTTTGCTAACGAAACGTCATATCCTTTCAAAATATAAACTTACTTGGTTTTGCCAACATCTACATCAGAGTACATTCAAAATTAGAAAAAAAAAGAAACATATTACAAAAAATGAAATTTCCCCTTTGAAGTCGAACGATTTACTTCTTGGAAATTTGACTCCCTAAAACGCCAATGTTCCAAAATTGGAACATGCTATTTTGAAGGGGTACACCTTTCAGAAATATCATTGTACATTTCTATAAGAATTTTAAAATCATACATTGAAGTATTTTTCACAACTATAATAAATATCATCACGTTTTCTGAAAAAGCCAATTTTTGGTAAATTTTATAAGAAAAAGTTGCAAAAAGCTAAAAAAACACTCATCTTTGAAAAATCGCAATAAATAATTGAAAACATATAAACAATCAAGCAGGAAATCAAAAAATACTTTGAAATAAGACTAAACTGTGTTAAAAAAAAAAACTTGTTTATTTTAACGTTATTTCTTGGGAAAATTTTCACTTAAATATGATGTTCCATTTTTGGAACATTGGCGGGTAAACGGTTTAATAAATGTAGCAGGGGCATAGCGTAGGTTTCTGCTGCCCGGGGCTGGCACCAAATTTGCCCTCCTCTTACATTGTCCTGCTATATGCCCCCCTCCCCACACCAGTGGCGGATCCAGACGATCCCGTTGGGAGGAGCGATTGAGTAATGCATTATAGGGGGGGGGGGGAGCAGAGGATGATTTAATGAAAATAAAATGTTAAAAAAGTTTAAGAACTGAAGCGTGTTTTTTTTTTCAAATAATGTGTATTGTTCAAACAGTTTGAATGAATTTGTTTTGTGTTTCGAGTACCAAGAACAAAAAAATGGAAAAAAAAAGAGCTTCGACTAATGTTCTGGATCTGTTATCTAAATTAAACCCACTAATGTTCTAGATCTATTATTTAAATTAAACCCTTCAACTTTTGATATGTTTGAGGACTCGTGAAGTATTTTCAGTAGCTATTCAGGTCCTCAATTGAGGTAGTGAGAAAAAAGGGTTGCAATTCGCAAAATTAAGAATTTGGAGATAACCAGTACAAATGGTAGGTGAACCTCTCCTCTGTCTTGGGGCAAGAGATTGTACTAGTAGCCCTGGTAGGTGCTGCTGTACAGCGTGATTTAGAAATTTTTTTTAATGAAAGTCTACCTAGGATCTGATTTTTAATTGCGTTTTGCTCGAAACTTAAAATAGTCCACTTGCATCCCTTTGCCTCTCACTGCCTCAATTGTACTTTTTTCCTTATAAAAGAAAGGTTGAAGTACCAAGATGGCATCTCTTTTTACCAGATTTGGTACTGAACACAATGAAATAATAAAATTGCATTTAAATAAAATTTTAAGATAGTTATGGACAGGGCTGCGCCAAGCCTGATATTTACAAATAATGTATGATGAATTTCTCGCCAATTGGCTTGCCCATGTTACGGTTCCACGTAGGGCCGCGCCAAGCTTGATCAGTGCGGTCATGCAAATGTCTTTTGAACGCCCTTATGCACTGGCGTTCGGGGAAAATATAGTAAACCTGGAGTGAGGTTTTGTGGACAAACATAAAATGGAAAAGAATACTTTTGGCATTTAATTTATTCAAAAAATAGTGTTTAAATGTTTAAATTTGGAATATGGTGTACGTTTTTATATATATACTTCATATCTCCAAACTATTTTCGTGTTCAGCAGCTCCTTTGATATGCAAATAATGCGTTTCAGAAAAAGAAAATATTTTAAATATGAAGTTAAAACGCCGCTTTGAATATCTATCAAATCTGTAAGTGATGAATAATTCTTAAAACTTTTTATGACCGTAAAAACATGACAACAGGCGCAGTGGCGCAACTAAAAAATAGTTTTAGAGGGGCACATTAAGAAAAAAATCGTCTTTAAAAAGAGGGGTCCGAGATGACAAAATCATGAACAGTAAAAGTTTGGGTCTTCAGGATTTTTCTGCAGCCTAATTTCTTCAGAGGATAGTGTATCATTGTTCATGGTAACCAGCAGGTTTTTTGGATGACCATAAAAACTATTCCTTTTGTATAACAGGATCAATGTTTAGTTTCATCATTGCTGGGATATCTTGAGTAATTGATAACTTCTCAAAGATGCTGTGCATCGGCTGTGCATGAAGACTCAGTTTAGTGAGAAACCAAACTTTTGCCTAATAAATTCGACAATAGACAGTTACCCACATTCATAAAACACATTACAATATATTTGTCTCTATTTAATATGAAGATTCTTTTACCAATATATAAATGAAGTACAGTCCAGTCATGACTTAAGTGAGTTACGTGTTCCAAAACCCCTCGCGTAAGTTGAAATTTTGTGTTGCGGAAAAGGGTATGTGTACACATTTTTATAAACATACCCAATTGTTTTAGACACTTGTAAACACTACTTCAAACTGTTTTAAATCATTCCTTAACAATACATTACGGTTTCATGCACAAAGCACTGTTTTTTTTTTAAATTTCTTAAAGCTGTTTTTTTCAACATAAAACAGCGTTACAATGCACAAAATCAATGATCAATGAAGAGACATGAAATAAACTAGTACAAATGATTTATGCTACATTATCAAACTGTTATTGTAATATATTTCTAAATACAGTTTCTTTACTTCTTCTTTTATAACGTTTCCATCTATGACAACTTCCCTCTTCATGGTGTTTTTAATCCACTGTACAAGATCAGCTTCCATTTTCATAATTTTTGCATTTTGCTTACACACTTTAGATGAAACAATGCTCTTAGATGTCTTTATATTTCAACAACTTTCACATTTATAATGAAAAAATAAGTGAAAAATGAGGAGTAGTTATTTGTATACACTAATAAATCGATGTTCAGACTAGTACGGTGTAGGAACTTTCACTGTCAGTGATGCTAAAGGGATAAAGGTGGGTTCAAGAGAAAAATTTCTTATGTATCCAATAACAAAACCAACACTTAGCACCTTGATTCCTTTCCAAATATTTTCCTGTTGCTAGCGAGAAATTTGCTTTAGCTCTAAAATTCTTTGTTCGTGAAAACTCACATTATAGCCATTTCCGGTAAGTCGAATTGCCTTATAGTGGGAGTCGACTGTTTTCTGTTGTTAATCCCCTTGCATGAGATAGCTTACCTAGTGGTTTGGCAGACAATAATTTTGGACAATTTCTAGAACACATTGCTTAAATCCAGATGATACAGATTTCTATACTGTTCATGTTTGCTTGACTAAATGCCAAGAGCAAGTCGATTTATGAAACGAGGTGGGGAGGGGGGAATAGTTTCATTGTATCACAGAATAAAAAAGACAAATATATTCTGATTCTGCTCAATCGCATCATCCGTCACCGACAATCAAAACTAATCAGAATGGGATAAGAAAAATAGCAAATTATGCAAAGTTCAATGACTGGCTGGGGCAGTAAATATAATATAATAATTATTTTGTTCAGAAATAAAAGGTCTTACCATTCAACCACATTCACCACGTATGATTTTAAAAATAATCTGTGAGAAATTTAAAAAACAAAATAAATATGAATTTTTACATATTTGGCAAAACTTCTAGGGCCTGACCAGGAGACTAAATATGTTTTGATTACTAAAAAATTTTTATACGAACATTAGATTTCAATACCCAACTTTTCACTCCACAAGCAGTTAAAAAATATATACACTACAAATTTTTAAATAAAATGTAAAATGTCAATTTTTACATATTTGGCGAAACTTCAAGGGACTGGCGGGGTATCTAAATATATTTTGATTTCCCAAAAATGCCAATACACTACTTTTCCCACCACAGGCGAATTCATTTAAAAAGAAAAAAGTTAAAATCAACCTCCCTGTCCTCCAATATACAGCTCTTCAGTTAACGTACTAAAGAACCATTTTACAAGATTGAGTCGCACTATGTTTCTCGATTCCTTGATGGTTTTCTAAATTTAAATTTAGCCACCAGTGTCAAAATATTCTCAGCTACAATGAGAGGCTAACTGTCTCCTCTAAGACTTTAATGAGCCAATTAGATGTATTTTTAAATCATGCTTACTTTTGTTGATTCTGGGTTTTAAAAGAAATGGTTTTGAGCATTTTTTGCTTGCTTAAAATATGAATTCATTATCATGCACATATACACTTGTACACAGCAGTTTATAGGAATAGAACTACTTAAAATGAAATTTTAGAAGTACATTTTTTTTTTGTTTTATTTTCCTCTGTTGATCAAATTTCAATTGAATTATGTAGGCTGCTGAAGGACAACACATTGAATGCTGCAAACTTCTTTTAAAATTAAACAAAAATCTGAAAGAAGAATTAGACAAAAGAGGGTTCCCTCCTAGTTACTATGTTCATCCAGAACAAGAGGAGCTAAAAAAACTCTTTTATTAATGTTGTATGTATATTTTTTGTGTAATATTTTTATGTCAATAAAAAGTTATTGAAACCTTTTTTTCAGCTACTTTGAGATGAGGTATGGATTGTCCTTTTCTTTCATTTTGTATTGTTTATATGAAGATGTGTTTGTTTTAAACTAAAAGGCTTTTGCTAATAAGATTTATTTTGTTTGAAGGTTTTAAATAGCCTATTTTGTTTTGATTTTTTTTGTTTTAGAAAAATGAAATTTTTGATTGTTTCAGAATATATTTTACTCATATTAGTTATTAAACATGTATTTCTGAAAATAATGAAGTGCTAAGGTGTAACCTGAACTTCCCACATTGCCGATGGCTTTAAAAAAGAAAAAAAAAAGGTGTACTGCATAGTATCAGTTGAAATCGTGAACAAGTTGTCATTTCAGTATCTTTGAACCAGACATGTAAAATCATGAAAATAATAATCCTTGCAGATGTAAAAAAATGCCGATACAGGCTCTGTTATCAGCAAAAATTAAATTCAAAGAAGGTTCCTTTATTTCCTTTTGCCCTAGATATTTCTGCTAACTAAACTATTTTATACCAAGATTTCCCAAACTGTAATGATTTTCAACTTTATTACATATCATCCATGGATGAGATTGTTTTCGAATTAAATGAAAATTTTGCAATTGTGAAGAAAAAAAGAGTGGGGGGGGGGGGGAACAAAAATAATATATTTGTTTAACACAAATGAAACTAAGTAAGTTTTTGGTTTAATGTTTTAATTACATATATTTTTTAATGCTTAAAAAAATGATTTTCCTAAAAAATAATAAATGAATATTTTATTTTTATTGTCAGTTTAATGTTTCAATTTTAAAATATAGCTAAAAGTTTCTTTGTAGCCTAAAATACGCAAAATCCTGAATTCTGCATTACATTTTCTCCTAAGTTTTGTGCCGAGTATTGACTAGAAGTGGGCAATGTCATTCTTTTGAATGAGCTGTTCATCAGAGGTTCGTTCATTCTTTTGATCCGTTCATTTAACTCGTTCATTTGAACAACTTTGTTCATTTAAAAAAGTCGTTGCAGGAGATCTCTTTGCATGACACACTCACGTACATTCGAAATGTTTCATTGGATCAGTAATATTCTTTGAAGGAAAAATTACTAAAATCATCTAAAAGTAAGAAAATATGCCGATGAAAAATGAATTAAAAAAAACTTTATTCAGGTTTAGGACGTATAACGAAATTATAGTTCATTTCTTAAGATATTTCTCAGTTGCCGACTGCTAAGATAAGTTTTCCATTCCCATCCCAATGGAAAATTGCAGGTTCCATTTCAGCATGTCACAAAATTAAGTTATTAAATTTTACTACTACATAAAAAATAAATTAACTGTTTGTGATGTCAGAAAATTTTCAAAATTGAACTTACATGAAATAGTGCATTAAATTCTAAATAGAAATATATCTCCAAGTGTAGTATGGTCACAGAAGAAAATAAAACAAAAAATAATTTTGAATGTGTACTTTTGATTACAGTTTTAAAAATATAAATCATGAAATAAATAAAAGAGAACTGCAAAAAAAAAAAAAAAAGGCTATAATATAAAACACGAAAATACTGAAATGTTTATTAAAACTATGTGCGTTGAATGTACATAAACTTAACAAAAATGTTGTTTCATAAAACGTCTGCTTTTTAAATAAAAACTGGCGCAAGTTGTCAAAACTGACCTCCCTCCCCCCAAAAAACAAACATCTGTCAACCATGACATCTACCCAAAAGAAAGAGGCACGTTCCTTCAATTTTTTTTTCCATCTACAGCACTATATTCATACATATAGTATTACCAATAGCGAAAAAAAAAGTAACAAATATATTGATAACTCAGCCGGACTACCAGATAAATTAATTTAAAAAAAAAAAAAGAGACTCTCCTCAATATAAAGAAGCTTCAAAATTATTATTTCACAGTACCAATGAGAACAGAAAAAAAACGTGTAGGTACGGGTTACACTATTTATTGACTGACTATTTACATAGATATTTACAATGTATTTACAAGTTGTAGTTGGGGACGAGAAATGGAGAGGAGCTGACGTTGGGGGTAGTTGCGCGTCCGCGTTCCGGTACCTACTGCCCTGGATCCCGCTCGGTCTTCAGGACAGGAGTGCGCCTCCTAGCGGGCGCTGGTGGCGCCACACCACCCCCCTTGGTAGTTCATTGCTTACGCTTGGAAGATGTCCCGGAAACGGACACGACGTCCAGAATTGGGTGGTTACACCTCCGGCAGCCTCCGGAGCGGTGTTCTGCGGTTTCGACTCAGCAGGTAAGCATTTGCTGTCGTCGTTCAAGGAGTAGGCGGGTTTCACCCTATCCAGACTCACCCTTGTGTCCTTTGTGCCGACTTTAATGACAATGGTTTTACCTTGCCGCAGGACGACTCGGTGGGGTCCGGAATAGGGAGGCTGAAGAACTCCTCGAATGGTGTCATCCCGCAGCATCACGTGGGAGCACTTCTCCAGATCCTTGGAGACGAAAGGTGTGTGCCTGGAGTGCCGAGTTGCAGGGGTCGGCCGCAGCCTAGCCATGTGGCTCCGGAGTCGGTCCACGAGCGAGGAAGGGTCCGTCGGGAGCTCCTCTATTGCAGTCTGTGCTATCAATTCCCCTGGTAAACGAAGAGGCTCTCCATACACCAATTCCGCAGGGGAGGCGTCCAGATCTGCTTTGAACGCACTTCGTATGCCGAGGAGCACTATCGGGAGGGCTTCCAGCCAGGAAGAGTCGGAGTGGCACATTAAGGATGCTTTCAGCTGCCGATGGAACCGCTCAATCATGCCATTGGCACAAGGGTGGTAACTAGTGCTTCTCGAGCGTTTGAACCCTGTGTATATGCCTAAGCGTTTGAAGAGCTGCGATTCGAATTGACGGCCCTGATCGGTGGTGACGATTTCGGGACATCCGAAGCGGGAAATCCAACCATTGAAGAAAGCGTTAGCTACCTCCTCCGCGGTGATGCCTTCTAGTGGCCAGACTTCCGTCCAACGTGTGAAACGATCAGTCGCGGTGAGGCAATAGCGGAAGGACTTCGCTATGGGGAGGGGTCCGATGATGTCGGTATGCACGTGTCTGAATCTGATGGGAGATGGAGCGAACTGTTCCACGGGGGACATCGTATGGCGAGTGATTTTCGATCGTTGGCAGCATAGGCAGGCCCGGGTCCAAGATCGACAGTCGCTCTGCACTCGAGGCCAGACAAAACGGGCGGAAACCAGTCGGGCCGTAGCCCTAGCTCCAGGGTGGCTGAGACCATGCAAGGAATGAAAAACCTGGCGGCGTAGTTGAGCAGGTACAAAGGGGCGTGGCTTTCCGGTGGAAACGTCGCAGATTAGTTTGGCATCGGATCCTGGTAACTCCGTTGTCCGAAAGTGCAGTGCAGAATCTTGATTCATCAGCGTCTGCAGCTCTAGGTCCGATTCCTGTGCCCTGGCGAGGTCCTCAAGTTTGACCGGGGTAGGCGATAATGCTGCTATCCGGGAGAGTGCGTCGGCTACCACGTTGTCTGCGCCGCTGACGTGCTGGATATCAGTTGTAAACTGCCCAATGAACGACAACTGGTTAAGCTGGACAGGGGGGAGCTTTTCTCGCTTCTGCTGGAACGCGAAGGTTAACGGCTCGTGATCGGTGTAGATAGTGCAGTGTTGAGCTTCCAGGATGTGTCGGAAATGTTGAACTGCGTTGTAAACTGCTAGAAGTTCACGATAGTAAGCCGGCCATTCAGATTGCTTGGATGTCAGCTTTTTAGAAAAGAATGCAAGTGGCTTCCAGGTATTGTCGATGAACTGATTTAGTGCAGCCCCGACGGAGAGAGTGGATGCATCTGTGAATAACCCCAGGGGTGCTTCAGGAGCGGGATGTGACAGGAGCGTTGCCTTGCACAGAGCTGCTTTGCAATCGGAAAATGCTTTCTCAAGTTGGGGAGTCCAAGGGATGGGCTGAGAACCTCGCAGGCCCAAGAGAGAGTCATGAAGAGGTGCCTGGTAGAATGCGGCGTGTGGCAGGAACCGTCTGTAAAAGTTGATCATCCCAAGGAATCGTCGGAGATCACGAGCGGATTCAGGTCGGGGAAAATTCTGCAGAGCGGTTATGCGGTCTGGCAGGGGGCGTGTACCCTCAGCTGATATTTCATAGCCTAAGAAGGTTACAGTGGTTTCTCCAAGAACGGTTTTTGAGGCGTTGACGAGGAGTCCGTGATCAGAGAGACGACGAAACAGGGCGCGGAGATGCTGTCGGTGCTCCGATGTTGAGTGCGAAAAGACTAAAATGTCGTCAATGTACGGAAAGCAGAAATCCAATCCTTGGAGGGCCTCGTCAATAAAACGCTGGAATGTCTGCCCCGCATTTCGAAGCCCGAAGCTCATGAAAGGAAATTCGTAGAGTCCGAAGGGGGTGATGATAGCCGTTTTCGGGATGTCTTCCGGATTTACAGGGATTTGTGTGTAGGCTTTCACCAGGTCGACAACGGAAAATGTCGTACACCCGCGAATGCTATGTGAAAAATCGTGAATGTGCCGGACGGGATAACGATCCGGGATGGTGGGGCTATTCAGCAGTCTGTAGTCGCCACACGGGCGCCAGCCGTCAGACTTCTTGGGAACGAGGTGCAGCGGGGAGGCCCAGGGTCCTTCGGAACGGCGTGCAGTACCCTCCTGCACCATTGAGTCAAATTCGGCCTTAGCGATTTTTAGTCGATGTGGTGCAAGGCGACGTGGACGACAGGAAACCGGAGGTCCAGGGGTTGTCCGAATGTAGTGCAGAGTGGAATGCCGGACCTGGCGCACAGCTCCGGCTGGTCGAATCAGGTCGGGGAATTCCTGTAGAATTTCGTGAAAGTGAGAGGAGTTGTTTTGGAGGAGTTTCACGCTTGGCTGCTCTGAATTTAACGGCAGGCCGGTGGTAGAAAGTCCGGTGGTCCCATCAATCAGTCTTTTATAATGACAGTCCGGCAACAAATGGAAGTATGCCAAGAAATCTGAGCCGATGATAGGGAGGGAAACGTCTGCCACAACGAATCGCCAAGAAAAACTTCTGCGCAGGTTGAAGTCTAATTGGAGCATCAATGTTCCATAGGTGTTGATAGACGAATCGTTCGCTGCAAAAAGCTGGAAGTTAGGGTCCGGGCGCCGGGTTGACACGAGGGAAGCGGGGTAGGCACAGAGGTCCGACCCAGTATCAATAAGGAACCGCTGCTTGGTGAAGCGATCAGTAACGAGAAGGCGACTTCCTCCAGATTGGCAGTTGGTAGTCGCCGCTATTGACTGCCGTGGAAGTTTCCCTGAAAAGAGCAGGGCTGGGTGCAACGGCGAGCTTTCTCCTGAAAACGCCGATGATAAAAGCAGACCGCCGCAGGGTCGGGCGAGTGACGAGGGGTGGAATTTCCTTGGCCCCTAGATCGGCGATCTCTTGATCTGCCGCGGGAATCCCCTTCGGAAGCGCGAAAACTTGACCGGCCGAAACTGGTTTCGAGCGCTGCTACTTGCTGAGATAACGGCCGTATTCTCAGTACCGTCACAGAACGGAGATGAAACTCGGCTCCCCAAAACCGAGAAGTAAGGGAAAACTAGTTTCGAACGCGGTGCGTATTCTTCAAGTCATTTCAAGCACGATTTAGGGGAGCCGAGTTTTAACTGAAGGAGAAATGAAACGGCTGTTACCATTGGGTAGAGTGACTCACGTGACATTTTCTACATGACTGCATTCCACGTGGTAGTAAATTCGCGCGCAGAAGAATGATTGACATATAATAAGAATTGGGAGTAGCAAAATGGATCTAGTTCATGCAATTTTTTTTATTAGACTCAATTTGAAATTTAAAGACATCAATGCATTTTTTTAATGTTTCTGTATAGAAACTTAAAAAGTTTTTTATCTTGTTATTAATTAAATGTTTTTTTTTCATCTTGTTATTAATCAAGATGAAATAAAAACTAATTCAATAATATAGTCACATTCTTGGCAAGGGTTTCATCTGGGCCGGGCTGTAATTTACGAAATCCCCCCCCCCTCTTTCCAAAAGATGTTTTATGTAAATATTAAGTTCGTGCTATTTTTTAGAAACAACAACTTATTTTTATTTTGGCGTTGTAACTATTAAAAAAAACGAGTTTAATAATTACGAATAAATTTTATGTAATTCAGACAGTCTCTCAATTGGACAAGATACCTTGTTAGAGTAAAAAAGTTGCAACATGTACTACTGTTTAAGAAAAGTAATTGATTTTTCCAGGGGTGCCCCCGCCCTCCCTAAGAGCAAGGGCACACCCCTCCCTCCCGAACACTTCAAAGACCCCCCAAATTGGATGACCCCTCTAAAAAAAGAAGAAATTATTCCTTGAACAGCCCCCCCCCCGAAAAATTTCGTGGCATATTCTGCGCCATGACGCCCCCCCCCCCTCCTCCCACAGCCGAGGTGAGCACTCCTGATTATTTTGCTTCAGACCATTTTTTAATTTTCCCCAAACTCATAAAAATAATGGCAAGTGCTATTCTGCCACATTTTTCACAAATTTAAAACAAAACTTTAGCAATTATAAAAGCTCCGTTGTGACGTTATATGACTGTAATTCAGGGAAGAATTTGTTTAAAAAACTATTAGCGGTTTAAAAATTGTTTGACCTGCATTTTAAAATTGGAGCAATGCTGCATTAAAAAAAATAATAAGTTTTCGTGTTCCAGAAATTATTTGATAAAGGATAGTTTGTAAGGGACGAAAGTGTTCTAAGATATTCTCTCAGAAGTGGCATCTAATCCCTCCCCCCCCCAAATAGTTATTTTTTCATGCAGTATTCTTTTGTAACGTTTTTGTTGTTAATTGAGGCGAAAGTTTAAAATACGAAGAAACGGTGCGGCAGAAATAAATCAGTTTTCAAAAAAAAAAAAAAAAAATGCTTACCAATCGCAACTTTTCCGCGCTACAGTGGCGTGGAAATAAAAAAAAATGATTTTTTTCGCACCATTCTGTTGATCATTGCATTAATGTTTTCGGCCGTACTTTTTGATAACACCTATAACGAATGTTAATTCTGATTAAATTTTGTAATTAATCTTTGTTTCTCTGACGTCAAGTTAGCGAATGTTTATCAATAGTTTCTAGCATTTGCAAATCACTCAAAATAATCCAAACAGCCGCCGTCCATTTTGTTTGCTCACAAAGGAATGATGGGAAGGAAATCTGGTTTTAAACCGTCGAAGTAGCGGTGACAAGCCGAGCTCTGGAAGTGGGCGTTCCGTGACCGAGTTTAACGCCAAACCGGGATGGAGTATAGAGTAGTTTTTCAACATCGAGGTTTAAGCCTTGGTCCGAGTTTTAACCGGAGTGGAGAATACCGGTGTAAAAGTTCCACTTGTTCACTGAGCGCGGCGAAATCGGTAGGGGGGGAAGCAGCAGGGTGGAGTGCATGAACGGAACTGTGGAGCGGTGCTAGAGGAATCTCCATGATTCGATCCGCTGTCTCTGCCATGACGTCAACAGGGAGAGAAACTTGTCCTTGCAGGATGGCTTGTACGTGAGGGGGAAGACGTTGCAGCCATAAAGAGCGCAGCAGGGTGTCTTGGATGGCTATTGTCCCTGCCAGTGATTTCAGATGTCGCAGAAACTGGGAGGGTTTCCGGTCTCCTAGTTCCTCACGTCCGAGGAGCTGGCGAACGCGCTGTTCCTCAGAGAGGGAAATTCTTCGGATGAGCTCTGTTTTCAGGTGATTATACATGCCTGAAATGGGGGGATTGATGACGATGTCATCCACCTCCGACGCATATCGGCTATCCAAGTTTGCTACCACGTGGTGGAACTTCGTGGCGTCTTGGGTGATGTTAGCTAGCAGGTACTGCGATTCGACTTGTGCGAACCACACGGCGGGTTTCTCCGGCCAAAAGGGAGGCAGTTTCGCCGTGACGCGGCAGATGGAGTTGGGGGGGGGGTCGGCTGAGGGGGCAGGATTCGTCGCTGCCGGCAGACGCTGCTCATACAGCACGATTTGCTGTTGTTGCCGTTGCACCGTTGATTTAAGATCCTCGAGTTGTTCCTGCAATGCTTGGAGGTCCATGTTCGGTTCGGGTCACCAGTTGTAGGTACGGGTTACACTATTTATTGACTATTTACATAGATATTTACAATGTATTTACAAGTTGTAGTTGGGGACGAGAAATGGTGAGGAGCTGACGTTGGGGGTAGTTGCGCGTCCGCGTTCCGGTACCTACTGCCCTGGATCCCGCTCGGTCTTCAGGACAGGAGTGCGCCTCCTAGCGGGCGCTGGTGGCGCCACAAACGCAACACTTTTTTAAAGGTAGAAAAATGAGACAGTATTAATCCTTATTAAAAATCTCTGGATTAAATGTAAAATAAGCGACTTGGAAATTGCCCAGTTAAAAATGAAGCCAAATCAATATAGGGTGAGATCCCACTAGGCTTGACCTACCGTCATCGAGTTTCCTAAAATTGTTACCATAGATGCAGAGTAAAAGTTGTAGATAAAAGGTGAAAGTAAGAATTTCTACCTCTTTCACCTGAACTAATCAGGGTTGCCAGGGGTTGAAAGGTGCCTAAAAATGAGTAATTTACCCTCATCGAGTTTCCGAAAATCGTTATCATGATCGAAGATTAAAAGATGGAAATTGTTCGAAGTTTCAATATTGAAACTTTGAATAGTGGCAACCCTATGATTGGAAAACTTTTGCTTAGGCAACACTATACCATACGTTTTGTAATATTTTTACCTGCATTTTTTTATATAACTTATGTGGAAACTCGATGAGGGTAAATTACTAATTTTTTGGGTACCTTTTAGCCCCGGACAACCCTGTTTAGGAACCAGAAAAAAGTAGGCAACCTTACTTTAACGGTTACTTTACAGCTTTTACTCTTCATTTTAGACAACAATTTCCAGAAACTCGATGAGGGGTAAATTATCTTCCTCATTGAAAACCTTTTATCCCCTGACAGCCCCGATTAGGGATCCGAAAAAGGTATTCAACCTTTCTTTAGCGTTTTATTTCCATCTTTTACTCTTCGTTTGTAATAACGATTTTCAAAAACTTGATGAGGGTAAATTACTCATTTTTAGGCACCTTTCAACCCTTGGCAACCCTGATTAGTTCACATGAAAGAGGTAGAAATTCTTACCTTCATATTTTATTTACAACTTCTACTCTTCATATATGGTAACAATTTTAGGAAACTCTATGAGGGTAGGTCAAGCCTAGTGGTATCTTAGACCGTACATATGGATGGTAATTGATGGCAGGGATGTTATAAAAGACAAAAGGATTGCAGAAAAGTGATGAAAGGTATCTTTAGAAATAATTTTGGCGTCAGAAAATGTGAGAAGGGTTTTAGCAGGTGCGTGGACAGAAAGTGGAAATTCATTGGAAAACATTTTGTTTGTAACCCAAACAAGAAAACATTTCTAGTGGATACATTGCACATGAACTGCAATGGTTAAAAAATATTATGAATAAAGCAGAATGTAAAAAAGTTCGACATGAAAATATTTTGTAATTCACTGAGAAAAAAGGAAATTTGAGGTTGATCAAGAGTTCAAAAACTGAAGATGAATGTAACTGGAAATTTTTTTTCCAGGAGTCCATCCATACAATATTCCAAAATGCTCACCATTCAAAAGAATGGTCATTCATTTTTAAGGCGAATGAGCGGATCCGTTCATTTTAAGGATTCGTTCTTTTTAACATGAACAACACATCCCTAGTTTTGACCCTCCAGTGTATTAAATATTCGATGATGCCCATTTTTGGGTGGCACCGAAAAATAGCTAGAGGATTCTTTGCATCAATTATAGCCTGCAAACATCATATTTATGAACAGTTGTCATCCCTTGAATCATGTAATTTTCAATTCATATTCCAAAATTCTGTTCTTCAGGCCCAAAATAATGTGTCCGAAAATGGCGGCTTTCACATCATTATTACTGTATTGTACAAGGTTGGCATATATAAGAATACCCTACTTTAAATAATTTATATTTCATTATTTATTACATTTAGCACTATAAATGATACATGAAAATAAAGATAAACTGAAAGTTTTTTTCAACGTTCATAACTACTTAAGGGGATATCACATGAGAGAAATTACAGGACATCGCAACCGCAATAGCAACCGTAACGCTATCCGGAACTGGTTTTTCTACTTACTTCCACAAACGATTGCTCCAAAATTCTCGTGTGCTATGGAAATTTGCAGTTGCTCGTATAGGGCAAACTTTTTCCTCCGCTAGAAAAAAATTGCCTTTAATTCTGGGCAAGTTACGAAGGAACCAATCAGGGCGCTGGGATTTCGTGACGTCAGGCAGCGTCACTGTAAAATATATTTGCTATCGTGGCGACAGAAATGTGGGGATTCCTTTTTATTGTTCTATTTATTTTATGTTTCAAAAATTTTCAGTTACACTTTAAAAAACGGATGAGCGACATTTAATCTTTGGTTTTGCATCTGATTTTGAATTTAAATTGCTACTTATATGTTAGTTAACATCAGTGCGAATTTTATGCATTTCTTAATTTATATTGGTGTTTTTCGTTTCATTAGGTTTTTGACAATTGTTTTGCACAAATGTTACAATGGGGTCGTTTCTAAAATTTTAAACGTATTTTTTTCTGAAAGAGCATGTTTAAAAACATAGGATCTGACCATTTTTTAAATAATTTGTTTTTGTTTAATATTTTAAAAAAATTACTTAAATCGTGGCGCTTTCATTGTTTACATTTCTTTCGTGTGACGTCACGAATGATGAAATGCCATTCGTGTTGACATTCACAGAGCAAAATATTTAATTCGCATCTTTACTCACGTGTATTTGTAACGTCATCAAGACCGCGCTTTGTTTGAAAAATCGGACATTTAAAAAAATTAATTAAAAAATAACGGTTGGGAAAATGAAAGTATTTTTGGGTCTAAGTTATTATTATTATTTATTTTTTTTTTTTTTGCTTATTCTATCAATTTCAGTGATAAAAGTACTACTTTTGACTGGAGGAAGCCACCCCATTCTGATACTTGAACAATTACAGTAAATTTTTTCCTTGAAAAAGTTACGTGAAAATTCCTTTTTAAAAATCATAGCATTGAAGCTGTACTTTTCTTTTTTAACTCAAACTGATGGGTACATACAGTATGTACCATTTGAAAATACTTAAAATGTAGGAGAATGTGAGGCAAAGTGAAATGGTGAAATATTTACTCTACTTTTAGCTCCACCTATTTAGTAATATTTTGACTGTGTAGTAACACATGTACTCTATTCCAGTCAAGAAAAATAATCCCTCTGAAAATCAAAGAATATGATAATACAAAGAATTATTTAAAAATGATACGCACATTGTAATATTTTGTTGAGATGTCAAAAATTATGTTTGGCATTATTAAATGATAAAGTTATTTTTATTAACATTTGAAATATTGATTGAGACGTACTAATATTCAATGCAGTGTTAATTTGCTCAGTATTAAGCTTATTTGTATTATAAATGCTTGTATAGCATCATCGTTTCATTACATTTTTTTAAAGCGTCACTTTATTTTTAAATGTCTGGAACTATTTTAATAAACTCGGCCACAGATTTTCCTGTGTGCAATATGTATCTAGTGGCGTTATATTTGTGTAAGTTAAAGTGTTAGCACATCTTCAATATATTTATGAACTCGAAGTTTAAAAAAATAATTATGAAAGGCCTATTGATCAGAGTTTGCTGGCTTTTTTTTTTTTTTTATTTGTCATGTTTGTTTTTAGCTATGAATTTAGGTATAATTTGTTAGAATTAAAATTTCTTCTTACCTGTCAATAAGTGACTAATAAGTCCTATCTAAAATTAAGATTTAATTTAGTAGTTATGGGAAAAAATAAGCCTAGAGAAGTCATATATTCTGTATGTCTTCTTTAAATGTAACAAGAGTATCACTTTAAATCAAACATTCAATTAATAGTAATAAAAGTTTTCTGTTTTTCTGAAATTTTCACCATAAGTTCTACAAATTAATGTTAAAACTCAAATATGAATTTAACAGGAGGAGCTTTGGTGACTGCATGAAATAATAATTGGTGCTCTAGCTCTGAAATCAATCATTGCCTTGATCATTTCCCTTTTTTTTTTGCCATCTTTTCACAAATCCACATACAATTAAAGCTGCAAGAGCTGCATTAAGTATTCAATTACTAATCTCATCCATAAGTGTCGAATTAACGCGACGCAGCGTGATAACCAAATGCGGAATTGACGAAAAGCGATGAACAAGCGCAAGCACATGGATGTACGCTAAAAAATGGTAGCCCCCGTTGTGAGCAAATCGAGCAACCGTCCGAGCAACCGGCAGTAACCCTGTAGGCAACTTCCCGCCCGAAAAACCAGTTCTAGATAGCGTTGACGGTTCCTATTGCGGTTGCGATGTCCCGTAATTTCTCTCGTGTGATATCCCCTTTACAGGAAACTATTTACAGGTTACGTTACTACAATAACTATAGGTGACAGATAATTTAATAAACGCCAAATTTAGCTAGATTACGACAAATTATTCACAAAAATAACTAATATTTACAGAATTTGTAACACTATTTTTGACTACTACCCGCAAAACTATTAAACAAAGTTAATCAAAAGGTCGAAAGAACAAAAAACAAAACAAAATCTTTTAGGTAAAAGTTAAAGTTAAACAAAAAATTAAATAATATTGAATGAAGTTAAATGAGGATATTGGACTGGTCTTCACCTGAAATAAATGTCTCGAGTATTATGCGTATTATATAAGCACGATTTTCTTCTCTAAGAATACTTAAATTACATTTAACAGTTTTAAAAAACTTTTGATAAAATGCATGACATTGGGTTCGAGCAATTTTTATCTTGAAAGCTTTTTATTGTAAAATACGTAGTTAAACAATTTATAACTTGATCCTCAAAGGTCGTTTTGAAAATCTCAAAATAAGCTAGGAAAAACTTACGAGATTTTATTGTTATTCAATGTTTTGCCTATCAAGTGGCAAAAAAAAAAAAAAAAAAGTAAGCAGCCATGGCTTATAAAAAGCGAAAGTAAGAGAGCCATTCCACGGAAAACAGTAATTGTATTCCGCACGTGACGCCTCATATATTTCATGAAAAATAATAATTTGAAAAGGGTAACGATAGAAATGTTATTGCTTAACAAACTACAAACTAATGTGTGATTATTTAAGCAGCAGATTTCGTTTACGTTTTTAAATAATTACTTTTTAATGAACAACAGTGCAGACCCTTTTATCCGGGAACCAAAAAACCGGGAAAACAGAAAACCGACAACCTTTTGCCGATTTTCCCACCATTTTTTTTTTTTTTTAAATACGCAGTTTCGGCAATTTTCGAAAAACTAAGCATTTTTTTTTTTTTTTTTTTTTGAAATACCTAAAAGAAAATGAGCGGTTTCTTAATGAATTCCATATTACTTATCTATAACTCGGGAAAATGTTCACAAAAATAAAATTCAACGGGTTGTCTTTAATGCAGGGAAAAATTTCCGGAATATTTTCTTGAACTAAAACGTACACACGTAAGTCTGAACTTTTTTGTGTTTTATTCCAACTGAAAACTAAAGAAATGAATATTGTCACATTATAGTGCAGGATATTATTGAATGGCCTTTAATTAAAACCGTTCAGAACGGAAGTCACGTCGCAAACGCCGCGATTCTCGAATTTTCCGGACAGTTGATGGTGGAATCTAGAAATCGTTAAACGCAAGACTGTAATAAGGCTGCAGGAACTCATAAACTAAATTTCAATTGGTATTAACTTAATGCAAAAGCAATAGTTATCAATAATCACTAACGCCAAACCTTTACAAAAAAGTGAAAAAAAAAAAAAAAAAAACGCTTTCATGAAAACAAATTCTCTCATTTACGTTCAAAAACTTGTTTCTTGCCCTTCCCTTCATTCTCTTTCATTTTAAAACTTCGAAAATTGTTGTTTTTCTTTCCTTTTCAAAATGAATGTGAGGGTCTCAGGTCTTATTAAATAACTTATGGCTTTTGGTGTTTAAATTATTCTCTCACTAGTAGTTTTTAATGTTTCGATATTGATAAGCATTTCTGAACTGTTTTCTTCTTATTTTAATACGCATTACTATTTATTATAGCAATTTAAGTTTTATAAACAATCGGCCAAAGCTCTTTTTAGCGATCCAGAAAACCGGGAAATTCAGATATCCGGGATAGCTATGGTCCCGAACTTCCCGGATAATTGTTTCTCTACTGTATATGAACCATTACCGTGTGGGACAAAGATATGACCTTTTTCATGAAATGACCTAATACATTTTTTTTCAACGGTTTAAACTATTGTTTCGCAACATTTGTCCTCAAAATCTACAATTTATTTTAACGTTAATATATTAATCGAGCAAAAATATTTACTAATTCATAAGCAAGTTACAAGTGGTTGATTTTGGATGTCCCGTACGTGACGCATTGAAATAAAAAAAAATTAAATAACAAAACTTCAATAAAAATATAACTTTGTCAGGAGTACCTTTGTATCAAATGTAAAGATTAAAAAATTTGCTTACCCTGTGTAATTAAAATATTAAGAGATATGACGAAATGTTAAGGAAATTTAAGCGTCTTATTGTCCCGTACGTGGCGGTGGAATGGCCCAAGAAAGAAAATTATGTCCGAGTAAAATACTAAAATGAACATAGAAACTAAAAATTTGATTTCAGGATAAACGAATTTCAATGGGGTTTTTTTTTGGGGGGGGGGGGGAATCGGTTTAATATAATGCAAATCATATTCTTCATACAGCAAAAAAAGAGACCATTCCGGTTAAAAGATTTTTTTTTTTCATACAAAATAACGTGTTTCAAACAATTTTATTTTTAATGTAAATTATTACACAGGCATGTGTTTTTCTAGCATTAAATATTGCTAAGATTGCTTTTTGATTTCCCTTTGTCATGGCTTAGCGACACTTTTATTCGATTTGTGATTGGTAGATAACGAGTTCCACGATTGAACTATTTGACTTTTTTAATTTCAAAGATGTTTTTAGCAATCGAGTTATGTGATCCACTGTTTTATATGAGTATTGGACTTAAGGGAGCCAAGAGAGCCAAACAAACTGGTAGCTAATGCAGAATTAGCAAACCAGATGAGCGACCGCAACAATGGTGCGGTTCAACTCAAAGATTGATGGCAAAGCTAAGGTATTTTGTATTAAGTTGACTTATTTCTATATTGTTACTTTGTATATTGTTATTTTGTAGTAAGGTAACCTACTACAAAATAGCTCAGGTGTATATTGGCATTTCGGAGGAGAAATTGCTTCCTACTATCCGCGATCACTTTACTTCAGTTCCAAACGTCACTTTCCAGGATGATTCTGTTCCGTGCCATAGGGCAAAACTGGTAAGTAACAATTTAAAAACCTTTATCCTGCCATTAGACATAAATTGACATGGAGTTAAGTATTATTATTATTATTTTTTTTTTTTTGCTCTAAACTCACACGCAGGTTCAGAAATGGAAAAATGAGCATGGGGTGAGCAGTTTGATTTGGCCCGGAAACAGCCCCGATCTAAATCCGATCGAAAACTGTTGGAATAGAATGGGTGTAGAAGTGATGAAACATAAGCCAACATCACTTGCAAAACTCCGGGAATCAATAATTCGTGTCTGGCACCATGAACTCAGTAAAGAATACATTCAATCACTCATCCGTTCAATGCTCCGTAGATGTCAAGCTGTCATTAAAGCTAGAGGCGGACCAACAAAATATTAGGTTATATTTTATGATGTTTAAACATTTTCATGTTACTTTTGTTTATTTTTGAACAGAAAGAGTGTTACCATTAAAACTTTTACTTACTTTTCGTCGTCCACTTGGCAACGTGGATGCACTTCACATTGTACTTGTTACAGTTTTGGTCATGTATTTCCATAAATAAAGTAAACATTTATCGGATTCCTGCTGTTAAATGTTTATTTCATAAGTTTTGCAGAATTTCACATACATTCATCGTTAATCAGCCGACCAAAACTTCTCAGATATCCTATTGTTGTGAAAATGAGAGGGTGATGCAATTTTCTTTTACCAGCACTGTAAGCTTTTAAAAAATGAAAATTCAGATAAGATTTTTTTTTATTGCACAAGTTAGTTTCAAAGCAAAGCAGTTATGAGCATAAATGATGTCTCTTTGTGCCAAGAGCTCAAAAATATCTATTATTAAATTCAAAACTCAAAATATACCGTGAAATGGCTATAATTTACTTATGTTGTTGGAAAACCTAAAAAAGTTGTATTTAAAATGTTTTAATTTTGAACTTTTTACTTTTACTATTATCGGGGTTTTCTTTTAATTTGTAACGGATCAACCTGACATCATTAAAATATTAATGAAGGTGAACTCAAAAAAATGATTAGAAGACAAAAATCTATTACGCAAGTAGCTCATAAAATGTTTTGCAGAAATTTTGGGTTTTAGTAAACATTTCTTTTACATGTGAATGTAAAATTGAATATTTCTGAGCAACATGCAATTAAATTTCTTGGATGCATGGAATTTTGACCACTGGCAACAAGTAACTAGGCAGCATGTAATACTTCAGAGAAAACGTGGAATTAAAACACTGTTGTTAATGCTTAATTACCACTTCATTAGAGCCCAATACTACAGCTTTCTTTTTCAAAAATTAGTAGCATATTTTGTATGAATTACTTTTAAAACGGCATAGTTTAGCCGGTTTCGTCTATAAATTGTTTCTGATACCTACATAGGGTTCGATGACTCTTCTCTCTCTCACACACGCGCGTACACACACCACCACACACATACACACACATATACAGTAAAACCGCTCAAATGCGGACACTAACGGGACAAATTTTTTTGTCCGCAATAGAAGGGTGTCCGCAGGATAGGGGTTTAATAACGTTATTTGCTTTGGAGTCGGGGAATTAAAAACTATGCGCATAAGAGGGGTATCCGTTAGTAGGGGTATTATTGTATATACATAGCACATACTGCATTCCGGTGCCAGAACGCACTGAAACGCAATTTCCTTGGACATAACATTTGTCACGACTCAGGATCTAATTATTTCGCACTTACGTTCCGGCAAAGAAAATTTTCCCCTCATTAAGAATTCATGCCTGATATATATATATATATATATATATATATATATATATATATATATATATATATATATATATGTATATACTAATTAAATGTATATACATTTCAGGAAAAGAGCATAGTATACTTAGTATTGAAGTATTATTCATCCACTCATCGCTTGAAGCTCCCCCCCCCCCCAAAAAAAGTCACGAGATTATCTAGATTCACATGTCACTAGATCATATTGATGGAGATCATCATCACCTCCATGTGCCCTGTACTAGATATACGATATACAGTACAGGGCACATGGAGGGGTATCAGAAAAACAATTAATGGGAGAAGAGAAGGATATTATCAAAATCTAAAAGTGCGATGGTGCAAAACTTATCAGTCGCTAAGCTTAAAAGCAGACAGATCAACGTTCAGCAAAACCCGATATCTCTGTAAATAATGAGTAGATATCAACGCTAGGTCACTCCTTAAAGTTCAATTAGCTGACTTACTTATATTGAACTAGTTACTAGGATTCCCTCAAAATTCAATGCACATACTAAATACTAATATTATGCTGAACGAAATCGATACCACCACCGGTAAATCCAAGATTGCTTTTTTTTTTCTAATCAAGCGACTCCCTGAAAGATATTTTTACACACTTTCAAAATATAGCAGTAGTGTTAGTATCAGGTGCGGGGGGGGGGGGGGTGCGATTCATCTCGAATGACACCCTACATTTATTTAAGTCTCGTGTCTTTGTGAAAAATATAAATATTTCCTTTCTAAAATATTCCCCAAATATTTTAAGTTATGCGTAATCTATCAAACTTAGTAGCATCACTTGAGGGGAGGGGTACTCAAATTGATTTAGGAGTTTATAAAAAGTATCAATGCTTCAATTCCGAACATTTTTCCAAAATATTTTAAAATATATTTAATTCATCAAGTGTTATCTATTTTATTTTTAATATCAAGTTCACCACCCAATTGCCCTATAATTCACTTTCTCTCAATTCCTTTAGTTTAATTTATTATCAGTTCAATCAGAAAAACAACGTACCCTTGAAATGGAGAATAACTTCAGAAGACACGGTTTCATACATAACTGCTTGATTTGTTTTATATACTTTTGGAACACTTAGAATTGTGAGGTATGTTTATACAGGCGTCCATCGTATAACACGGTACTTCTACAACACGGTTTCGATATTACACGGTAAATAATTTGCGATTATAATAACACGGTTTCAATATAACACGGTGCAAAACTCATTTAACGCAACACCTTTTTGATATAACTCGAATTTTAAAAGATGGAATTTCATTTTTGTTTAATACACTGTTAAAAAAGTATGATAATAACTCTAATAAGTTTTTGCTTTATTGTTATGAAACTTACAACAAATTGTTTGTCTTTGACAAGTAAGTTTGGTTTCCCCGTACAACACTAACTTGTAACTCTTAGTTAAAAATAACTTATCTCCACAGTGTTCTAAAAACAAAAAGATGAAAATTATTTTGTTTCCAATGCCATTGTAAGAAAATAACATTAATATTATACATAAGCTAAGCTTGGCAAACGATAGAAAAAAAATGTAGTCGAAACGTATAAAATAAAATAAATCTATTTATTGAATTTAATATTTTGCTTTGCTCTTGTTACTCAGACGGACGAACTTTATTGTTATAGAAAAGCTCAGATTTTTTCTCTGTTAGAGAGCGTTTTGTTAAGTTTATAATGTTGTTTCGTGTTGGTCATAAAAGTTTTAGTTTGAAGTATGTAAAAGAAAGAGTTGAAAGGAGGTTTTTTCTCCCATGTGTCATCTTTCTGTTTATTTGCCACAGCATTTGTCTTTTTGCATTCTAAAAAGTCCTTGTATTTATCAACAAAGGTCATTAATAATTCCTGCTCAAGAACAGAAAAGTTTGATTTTGTTTCTAACGTAGCTGTAATATTTTTTCGTTTACGCGAAACACATGAACATCAAGGGGGAAAAAAAGCGGCTGGGAATGGTGTGAATGTAAACAACGTCACATAACCAAACGCAGCCAATTAGAGAAGCTTTTACATCTGTGTCAGAATAATTGCTCGCTTCATCTAATCGCCTCATCATTATCCTTCGAGCTTGGTGAATAAGAACAGAGGCTTGATCCGGAACAGAAGATAGATCAATCTGTGGATTATTCCGCAGCCAAGCGGCCAGGCCGTGATTGTGAATAAGGCTGTAAAACATGTGAAACGAACTGGATTACAGATCAGGTGTTGTCGTGTAACAAAAGACTCCAACATTTAGCATTTGAAATTGAACCTTTCGCGCAATAATCTCATACAGTGCACATATATTTAATTGAATTTTATTGAGAAAAAAAACCTTGGTATAGTTCTTGTTCAATTCATGAGTCACTTATTGTAATATGTGCAGTAGTTTCAAAAGAATGATTTTTTGAAATCTTGTCCATCATTTGTGCTCACCCTGTAGAGTACTTTTTCTCTCTGAAATGCATTTTTTGTGCTCACCCTGTGGGTTATTTTTTCTTTCTAAAATGCTTCATTATTCTTTCTTCTCTTCATTCTACGTATAATGAGAGGAAATTGTTTGGCAAGAAGAATTTACCCATTCTTTCTCGCTCTCTCACAGTAAGCAAATTATGTTGGCAAACCGGAAGGAAGATAAAATAATTCACGTCAATGATGGCACTTCTTAGCGGGAAGTGTCCGTATCTCTGTTTTAAGCAATAACAACGCATTCTATAAACAGTTCCTTTTTCGTGTTACTGCAATGCAGGTTAACAGAACAATTGACTTTTAACAAAAGTTATGCTTTAAAGTAATTTAAAACAAACTTTCAATTTGCTTTAAATTTTTTGAACTGTTTATTATATTTGCTGATGAAAGCAAAATTATTTGTCGATTGGGGGGTAAAAAAAAAAAAAAAAACTTATCGGATGATTGACATAACAATCAAGAAATATGCTATCGAAATTTACTCCGCATAAAAAAGACCTGAAAACTACGAGTGCATTTTCCGAACAGATGATTTCGATCAAATAAGCAGCTAATCTTTAACCTGTGTGTTAAATTGCTGAGATAAATTTTGAACAAATCTGAATATTTCCAGAGATAATATTTTCCGGAAAAATCCGGTTTTCATGTAATCCATTGCGAATTCTAGAGGACTGGTTTGTTTTTAAAATGCTCAAGGCGCTTAAAGTTCACATTTACTTAATAAAAACAACAAACGTTTCTTTAAGTTTAATAACAAGCTATGCTTTAGTGGTTGAAAAAAAAAATGTAACACGTCAAAAGTTTTTTTTTTTTTTGAAATTATAATCAGGGAACCTAGAACTTTGAAAGAGCGGAAATTCTCAATTTGCCGAATGGAACTCCAAACTTTGCCGAATGAGGATAATTTTCTCAAATGGAACTCCAAATTTTGCCGAATCGTCAGACGAAATTTGCAAAATAAGGAAATTTATTATCGAAAGCAGTTCTTCGAACTTTTAGATGTAACTATTGCCATGCTGAAAAATAGAATTCTGAATAAAAAAGGCGTTCAAAAACAAGTTAATTTAGAAAACTTATTATTGAACGGCGAAAATTTAGATCTCGCTGTAGGCTAGCCAGAAATTGAAGTTTCTGTGTGGAAAACGGAACTACTTTTTTTTAAAGAAAAATTTAAAAACATGACATGTTTAGATGATGTAAGAAAAGAAATCAAACTAGTGAAAGTGGGTGTCAGAAGCCTATTTTTGCGCAGCCTTTTGTTTGTGTCTCTAGCCTCCAGTTGCGTACAGTGTTGCCATATGGTCAAATCCAGATTTCCCCAATTCCTTTCCAATTTTTCCCCCAAAAAGCGATGTTTTCTACCTAAATTCCCCAAATTCAAAAAAAATTTTTCCACTAATATTTTGAGAAAATGAATCGACTTCCTCTATTATTTTTGTCTCTTGAAATTTTTTTTTCCCCAAATAGCCAAATTTTCCTATAAAATTCCCCAACTTTTTTTTTCTTCCCATTTTTGCTTTTTTTTTTTTGTCTTCTTTATCTTTATCTTTCTTTATCTGTACTAATAATCTAGCTGAAAGTCTCTCTGTCTGGATATCTCTCTGTCTGTTAGGATCTCTGTGACACGCATAGCGCATAGACCGTTCTGCCGATTTTCATGAAATTTGACAAAGAATTAGTTTGTAGTATGGGGGTGTGCACCTTTAAGCGATTTTTCGAAAATTCGATTTTGTTCTTTTTCTATTCCAATTTTAAAAACATTTTCCCGAGCGAAATTATCATAAGATGGATGAGTAAATTTCCAAGCCATCATAACGTGGAACCGTAACGTGGGCAAGCCAATTGACAAGAAATTCATCATGCATTATTTGTAAATATACAGGGGAACCAAAGACCTTTCAATTTTCTACTACGGGCAAAGCCATGCGGGTGCCACTAGTCATAAATACAAGCGCCTGACCAAGAGATAAGAAATAGCCAAATGTTTTTTTTTTCTACTTGCATTTACTACTCTGCTGCTGTATGTACATTCAAACTATGATTTTTGTATATATGTATCCAAGAACATTCTTCACCACACTTATTTTTACCCGTTTCACGTATCAACTAGTTACTCACGCGAACTAGTTACTTCACATTAATGCGAATTCCGTAGCATAATATTCCACATAATGCGAAATGCGGATTCCATAAAGTTGAGCAAAGCTAAACCAACGCTGTTTGATACAAACAATGTAACTACTACTTTTTGACGCGAATCTAAATACGAAAAAAATTCTTTTTTTCTTGAGGTTTTTTTCCCCCCTGGTTTTCCCCAAGAAAAAAATTTTTACCCAAAAAATTCCCCTCAAACCCATTTCCCCAAAATTTTCCCCGAGAGCACCAGATTTCCCCAAAATGGGGAAATTTCCCCCAATCTGGCAACACTGGTTGCGTAGCTGAAAGAAGTTTCAGTGGATAAAGGAAACTGAAGTCATATTTGAATCGTTCATTTCAGAAACCACCTAAGGGACAAAATATCAAAAAACGTGTTTTTGGTGTAACTACAATTTAAAGGTAAATACATCTTTTAGTGCCGAAATAACCTAAGTTCCATATCAGCAATGCTTTTCGGCAGCCTTCCGTTTATTTTAGAAAGAACCCAAGCGCCGTAGCTTAGGTTCTTTCTGCGGTAAATTTCACTCGTGACGGTTGACCTCACCAGTTTTGTGACTCGCTGTTTTATTTGATACCAAGGTTGCCTAACACTCAGTGGTTAGTTTTCGTGAGCTTTCGGGGAAAATTATGTGTTATTTTGTTGTTTATAATTTACATTGTATAATTATTGAGCCATGTTGGATAGTTCAGATGATGAAGCTAATCCCAAGCGTAGGCGTGGAGTTGTGCACGATGAAAAATACAAATGGAACATTATTCGGGATGCTAGGCTCAAAGGACTGTAGTACGTTTCGTACAAAGGAAAAGAAGTTCCCAGCAAAGCCCCGCTGAAACATTTATCTGAGAAAAGAAAATAGCTATATTAATTAATGTAGTTACAGCAAAGAAAAGTATCCAGTACAAAATTGTTACCACCGAACTTACGCCGTATCGCGATCGCGATTTTGTTGATAAACAATGAAGTTTAGAAGAAGAAGTGTTAGTTTTCTTAGTTCACCACATTTTAAAAGGAAATGAATTAAAAAAAAAAAAAAAACTCACCTCAAATCAACAAAACTTTAAATTAAAAGAATTTTGCCACAGAGACCTACCTGAATATAAACAAATCAAGTAATATCCAAAAGTCAAATATCTAGCAGATATCCATAAATGAGACTTAGATGGATATTTTTTTTAAACATTCAGGTTATTGAACAGCCATCCACAAGCTATCCAAATATCTATATCTAAAACATGTAGAAATCTGGATAGCTAGACGACTTGCGAAAATCCATATCCAAAATCTGGATATCCATAAGCTATCCGAATATCCACATCCAAAACATGTAACCGTTTGGATGTCTTGGAGATATACCAGAAATCCATATCCATAGACATAACCAGATATGGATATCCATCAGCTGTATGGCAAATCCAATGGATATTTGGATATGTCATGGACCTTTTTGGATGTCTAAGAGACATTTGTGGTTGTCTGGGAGCTAACTCAAATTATTATAAAGCATTTTCACGTAAAAAATTTACATGTTGGACCGCAGTCCTTATTATATTTTGTAAGAGAAAGATTTTGGCCCCTGAATGTTAGGAATCAATGCCGAAAAATTGTGCATAGTTGTATCACTTGTTATAAGGCAAATCCCTCTTTAACGGAACAACTTAGTCACATTCCTATAGGACACACATCCCTACCTCTGATCAATCTTGCTTTGACACAAGATGGCAGTACCATTTTTCAGCCTCATAATACGTTCAGCAGCACTTCACAGAGAGTCCAGCAGTTTATACCTTCCTCGCAGATCCATGGAAGGACAACCAATAAGGTGGCCCCTGTCATCCTACCCACTGTCACGACATCGTCGGTTTCAGTGCCTGTTGTTGCCATTGAGCCCTTTACCGTACGCAACCATTCAACTTTGCTCGCAAGGCTGAATGCTGCCCCAGCAATAACTATTTCTGATACGTCATCCTTGGCAATAGTTACATGCATAGGAGATACAGCAACATCTTCAATTACTAATACTACAACAACTCTTGTGCCATTGACTGTTCAGAGCCTGAACATTCACAGTTCTAGTAATGCCAGTAATTACGTAGTGCAACCGTCTTCAGCAATATCCAACACCACGCCAGATATATGTTTTTTATCTCTAAGGAGGAATCTTCAAATCATGTGACATCCCCAAGTAGCACATAGTACCGACATAGATCGATGTTTGAATCCCGATTAATAACGGAGACAGTTTTGAGAATATAGAATTATGTCTAAGTATATTTTTTTGTCGGTTTTATTTAAAAAATCGTTTTTACTTCTTGTTTTGGTGTTTTTAACAAGTTAATAATATTTAAAAGCGTTTATTTAGTAATTTTCTTATGAATGCGCAATTCAGAAGATAATTAGAAATTTTTTTAAAATATCGAAAAACGTTTTTTAATGTCGAAAGAAAAATATTGTAACACTGACGTATTTTGACGTCAATCTATGCAATAAATCTTAACATGGTTTCTACACATAGAACTATGTCAAAATATGTTTTTGTTTCGACATTATTTAAAATTTCATATTTAAGCTGTTTTAAATCAAGTGGAGAAAATAAATCAACTTCATAAACAAATGATTAAAAGGAAATACTCTGAAGCTGCACATATCGAAACAATGGAAAAAAGAAATACGTACCTCGATGTTTTTTTTGCATGAATTTGATTTAAAGCGTCATTTTTACTATTTTTTTCGTTGTTCGTAATCAATTTATTATTAGTAAAAGTGTTTATATAATGATATTCTTATTTATATAAAATCAGAAACAAAATAGAAAAAATTGCAAACATCGAAAAGCGTTTTTGGCCCTATTTCGACGTAAATCTGTTCTATGAAAATCTATTCTGCGGCTGCATGCACATTCTGGATCTGGATGTCACGTGATGACCCTATTTCCATTTTATGATTTGTGTTGATGGTTGAACTCCGATTAACGGATACGGGTCTCAAAATAGAGAAATATGTCAAAGTATATTTTTTCGGCGCTTTCATTCAGAAATTCGTATTTTCATTTTGTTTTGACATTTTTAACAAGTAAGTCTCAATTAAAAGCGTTTATTTAGAGATATTCTTATGAATATGCAATTCAGGAGAAAAATAGAAAACATTTGCAAACATTGAAAAATGTCTTTTAATGTCGAAAGAAAAATATTGAAATTCTGATGTACATTGATGTCAATGTAATAATATATCTTAACATGGTTTTCTAAACATAAAACTATGTCAAAACATGTTCTTGTTTCGACATCATTTAAAATTCCATATTTAGGCTGATTTGAATCAAATTGGGAATATAAATATACTTTTCCTTTGGTAATATTTTCATTAACAAATGATTAAAAAAAAAATCCTGAAGTCCAGGTAGCACAACATACCGATCGATGTAGAAACATTTGCAGCAAAAACATAGATCTACATTTTCCCCCCGACATCGATCTTCCGGAAAACGTAACACTTTTTGAAAATAGATCTATATTAGTCCTGAATGTAGATCTAGATTTTTTTCTTACGTCGATCTGTTTAAGAAAACCGCTTTTTTCCGACATAGATCTATATTAGTCTTGAATATAGATCTAGATTTTTTCCTAACGTCGATCTGTGTAAAAAATAGCTTTTTTTTTTCGACATAGATCTATATTAGTCCTGAATATAGATCTAGATTTTTTCCTAATGTCGATCTGTGTAAAAAATAGCTTTTTTCTGACATAGATCTATATTAGTCCTGAATATAGATCTAGATTTTTCCCCGACGTCGATCTTCCGGAAAACGTAACACTTTTTAAAAATAGATCTATATAAGTCCTGAATGTAGATCTAGATATTTTTCTTACGTCGATCTGTGTAAAAAAAAAGCTTTTTCCCGACATAAATCTATATATTAATCCTGAATATAGATCTAGATTTTTTTTCCTGCGTCGATCTATGTAAAAAAACTACTTTTTTTTCGACAAAAAACTTTTTTTTTTTGCCCTCAAACTTGCACGACTTCGTTTTTTTATTTTGCGTTATATATTTATTTTGCGCCATCACGTCTGTGCGACTTCGTTTTTTCCCCCTTGCGCTCGCAAACCTGAGCGCCATAAGTTTTTTTGCACCTTGTTTTTTTCTTTTTTTCTTTCTTTTTTTTTTGCGTCCTCAATAATTTTTATTTTATTTTATTTGTGCCCTCGATTGTGTGTGCTTTGGTTTTCTTTTCTTTTTTTTTCTTTTATGTGTCCTCAAACCTGTGCGCCTTTGTTTACTTTTTCGCCCTGAAACCTGTGCCCCTTCAGTTTTTTTTTTAATTTTTTTTTTTTTTTGCACCTTTAAACTTGATCTCCTTCGATTTTTTCTTTTGCGCCCTTGAGCGTGTGTGCCTTCTCCTCTCCCCACTCTTTTTTTTTTAATTTTAAAATTATATATTTTTTAACTTTATTTGAGTATTCGAACGTGTGCGCCTCCCTTTTTCTTTTTTGCGCTCTAAAACCTCTGCGCCTTCGTGTTTATTTTCTTGATACGCCCTCAAACCTATGCGTTTTCGTTTTTTTTTCCTTCTTTTTAATTTTTTTAAAAATCTTATTTTATTTAAATATTTATTTTTGCGCCTTCGGAATGATTTTTTTTTACTACCTTCGGGAGTCAAGGTTGGCGCCCTCTTGGGAGGACGCAGTCCTCCCTGAGTATTAATAGTAAAAATTGTGAACATTAAAACCTGTCTTTGAATATTTTGGAAGACACATTGAAGATTGATGAAAATTTGCCTACCTTTAATTATCTTTTGGCTATCTTTTTTACCTTTTTTTTTTTTTTTGGTACTGTCAGCAGATGATGATTGAGGATTTTAGTTGAAATTAAGGAGGGTTGCATTTAATTTATTCGGAACTTTAAGATTCAGCCGTTACCGAAATTTTAGAATCATTATTTTGACGGGAAATTTCACTTTTTTTTTTTTTAAGCCTAATTGTTGAACACGCGTCACTTGCTGTAACTTTTATTTTCGAGGTAGACCGTGCAAAGCCGGGCGACGCAGCTAGTATTAAATAAATCTGCCAGATGAAAGCTTTTTAGCTTTAGCTTTTCATGGTTTTGCAAACATCGAAATACGTCGAAGTGTGTTCTTGTTTTGACATTACTTTAATTTTTTATATTTTCATTACTGTTTTTGCCTTTTTAAATGTTATTAAGGCAGTGAGAAGCTTCGACGAGTAGGGAAAGGAACCCTTTTTCATTGTGGTCCTCAAATCAGCTTTTAAACGTGGGGACAATGTGTTAAAAATAGGGACATTCCACATCCTTCATTTAGGGGGTCAAGAGTGGACAATTACTCTCCCGACTTGAAGATACTAAATGTATTTACAGTTACAAGGCGTGGTTTTTGCTGTTTTTTTAACATGATTTTCATTGAGAATATACTCTTTTTGTTCCCTCTCCCAGAAAATGTGAAATGATTGAGCTGGGACTCTAACCATAAAATGGGAAGTTAAGTAGCCTAATTAATGGTTAATGTTCTGCAGATTCTAGAAGAAGTATTGACGCTTTTGATTTTGATATTTTTTTAATGGACAAATGCAGTTTTAGCATTAAAAAAATGTAGTTTTTTTTTTCTTTTGACGGTTTTTCTTTGACAACAAATTGTTCACATAAACTCGTAACCGTACTCGGACAATTACCGCATCAATGAAAATGGCTGGGTGTAATGTTACATAATGCCCCATCATAATATTTATTACTCTGGGATTTAATATGCATAAAAGTAAGTGAAACATTTTCTTCAATGTGAATATTTTAACGGTTTCTTCTTGTTTGTTTTTATTTATAAAGAAAGAGCATGTTCATTTATTTATCGCTTACAACGGTCATGATTAAAAGCATTGTGTAAAGTTTTTTTATTCAAGTGGATTAGCATCCTGTGCATCTGTACTTTCTATCCAGAGCAATGTTGTTGTATGTATAGTTATTTATGCCATAATTAGACTTCTTTCAGACATCTAATCTAATACGGAAATTCTTGTTAGACGTTAGCATGTATAGATGTACATTAAACACGCGAGACGTTTGCTTTTTCTCCCCCTTGTATAAGGGGCATTCCAAGGTATTTTTGACATTTATGTAGAGTCCGTAACATGACCTTTTTTGCCATAACTTTTTAATTTACTGTTGATGTTATTTTATTTTGATCTTTTCCTACTAACACACCAGCTCAAATTAAAATAATTTGCAAATCAAACGGTAAATTAAAAAGTTATGGCAAAAAAAGATCACGTTACGGACTCTACATAATGTCAAAAAAACCGTGGAATGCCTCATAAGTGAAATTACTGAGCTATTTTTTTATTTCCCGCCTAAAGTAACGTTCATTTGTTTCAGACGTCCTTAAGGATTCTTCCTGTTAACTTGCATAGATTCATATCAAATCGTTTGTGAAACATTTGGTTGTTTTCTTTTCCTTGCATAATTGAAACTACTGATCTACTTAACTATTCAAAATTAAAACTCATTTTTTTAGAGGTGTTTCATTACGTAAGAATTGTTCCTGTCCGCCGTTAGCGTGCATAGATATGCATCAAATAGACATTTACCGTGAGTAAATCGTTTAATTTCCATAATTAAGTAAAACCATTTTGATATCACCATTTTGAATGAATTTGAATGTTAATTTAATTCTGCCAAAATTAGATTTATTTCTGCCATCTATTCTTAAGGACATATTCTTCCTGTTAGCCGTTAGCATGCATAGATGTGCTTTTAATAGAGGTTAATTGTAATCTGTAATGTAGAGCAACAAAACGTATTAATCACGTGAACTCCGGGTTCAAACTGTGGTTGTTTCTAGTGACTCTTCTTCTCGGACATCTGTACAAGGTACCCCCAAAACTGTGCTATCTACATTTATGGTACCTGCAAGCTGATCCTGAGAAAATTAGAAACAGAGAAAGTACTGTTGAAATTGCGGATAATCCCAGACAGCCACATATCTCCAAACTACTTCCTATAGATATCTAAGGGATAACAAGCTGGACATTGACCTTATCCAACAGATATCTATAGCATATCCGAATGTCCAAGAGAATATCCAACAGAGGTAAAAAGGTTGCAACGTCTGGAATCCAAGCGACGTCGAGATATCTCGATCTCCTTTGGATATGCTGGAGATATGGAAGGGAGGTTTTGGATAGCTCTTGGATATGCTATAGATATCTCTTTCATGTTCAAACGATATTATATATAGCTCTAGGATATCGTATAGTTATGAAATAGATATGCATTTTAAATCTCGTAGATGTATATGAGACATCAAAAGCGACGTTCTTTGGATTTGATGTAGTTTTAAATATACTTTAAAGCTGTAAGCAAAATTACAGGTTTAAAAATCGCATTTTTTTTTGTATTAAAAAATAAGTTATTTATAAATATCTTCATTTTCAAGGCCCAATGCAGTTATAACAGCCCATTTACTGATAATATGAGTAAAAGTGTTGATATTTATAGCTAACTCATCTGTTAATACAAAAAGTTATGATTTTTAAACCTGTAAATTTTCTTACAGCTTTAAAATATTAAACAAATTAGTAACATGTCTTTCACTGTATATTCTTACGAATATTTTTAATTTCCACAATATTATAAACGATGTCTTATTGTTCAAATAGTATGAAGTTGTAAAGATTTAGGGCTTTAGAAATCGAAGTTTTTTTAAACTTATGAATAAGTTATTTATAAATATATACAATTTTACAGGCTCAATGCAGTATAACAGCCATGTTATTGATAGTTATTTATAAATAACTTATTTATTAATAAAAAAAATTGAGTTTTTATATCTGTCTTACAAACTTTGTAGTAATTACTTACAGATTTTCTTTTTTTTTTCTTTCATACAAAGGATGAGTTTTCCCTCATTTCTCCTCCAATAATATGAAGAAAAAGTAATCATAACTGAAATAATAGCATTGTGTCTGAATTTAGGTAATTTTTAATTTTTAAATAAAAAAGGTCTTTTAGCATAAAATTCAAGATTTATGTCAAACAAAGCAATAAACAATGTTTGCTTTTATGCTAGACAGTTAAAAACGTACTAAAGCAAAATTAAAAAAAAAAAAAAAAACCTTCAAAGTAAAAATTACCATCTCTTAATTTTATTTTGCTCTTGAGATAACTCTTTTTTCAATTATTATTTTCTTTTTTGGAAGTTTTACATATTTGGCCATTGGTTTTTGCAACTTCAATTTAATAAAAATTCCCTGCATTTTCCGGAGTTGTAAAAATATTATTAAAATTTCCAGGACTTTTGAATTTCCTGTACTCTCCCTGCTTTTTCAGGTTTCCCTAACCCTGTGTAATCAAATTATGTACATTGTGTCTGGAACTGTAATCTTGACTTCATTCTACTTTTTGAGAAGCTGAAAAATTACATCGTATAACAATTTTATAATATATATAAAAATTATATCTTATGACAAATATTTTAGTGAAATGAATCCTTTTATTAAAAATTTAGAGAAACCGACAGAAATAGCTCAAAGATCTTTATTTACATACACATAAACAAGTACTGTACATAAAAAAAATACATAATAGATTGGGAAGACTAGTATCTACGGCTGGGCCTGTTGCCATCTTTGAATTATGCCTGGCCTTCGCATGGCGCATGAAGTTAGCTAGTTATGATACAAAAATAAACGAGTTTATGCTAGAAAAAAATTTCAACCGTTAAACCATTATGTTAGTTTTGCTAAAAAAGAACATAGTTATGTCAAACATACTATAACGGTTGAAAAGAAATGATGCTAAATAATTGTTCACCTACAACTTTATTAATACGAATTATTAAGCAAAGCATAAAATCACAGCTAAAATTCAAAATAATTAGAATGCAAATTAAACCAACGTATATCAAAAATATATGCACGATAACATGAAGAAATAAACTAATACAAATTAATACATAATACAAACTCAAAATATCGAGCACAGCGATCGTTTGCGTTCAAAACAGAACACAAGAAGCCAGAGAAGTGGCGTGGCTGCTCGACTCTGATTAACCACGTTTTGTAAAATGTGGAGAGCACGAGGCCTCAAGCGTTTAAGCAGAGCCGGCCTTAGCACATGCGGGGCCCAATTAGAGAAAGCTGGCGGGGCCCCTTACAGACTGATCGTACAAATTCGAGAAGTGCTGACCGATTTTTTTTTTAAATTCAGGCAAGGATTCGAAAATTCCGCAATTATCCGTCTTCTTTCAAATTTCTATATCACGTTCGATTTTTATATTTTTATTTCTTAAGAAACGAGTGAATGAGTGGCCACAAAAATAAGTGTACATTTTAAAAACGTAAGAAAAGTAGCTCTAAGAATCTTTATGCCCAATCACATGCGGTTGGTGCACGAGAAAATTGGTGTGTCAAAAGAAGTGTGGGACTGAGGGAATAACTTCTCAGATGCTGATTTTTTCTTCCTTTTTTTTGTAAAATTGGACGATATTATGGGAATTTAACATGACTGATTAAATAACCTCCAAAAAATGTGGAATATTGTCTCCAAAACCGGGACGGATGGTCGCCGTAGACTTCTCTCTTCCAATTCTTAGTTCGCTTATTGTGAAATAACTTGGTAAAAGTCCATACAGTTGGAGTTTTTAATTTTTATTTTCATGGAATAAATCAACCCACCCAGTAAAAAATCATTTTTCTATCGATCATTATTGTGCGACTTGGAGAAGTGAGAACCCCTACACCGTTGGAATTACACTGAAGTGACAAAATTCATGGGATAGCAATATGCAAATATACAGATGGCAGTAGCATCGCGTAGAACAGGTATAAATGCGCAGTGCTTTCGCAGAGCTTTCATTTGTGTTCAAGTTGTTCATGTGAAGAGATTTTGACGTGATTATGACCGCACGACGGAAATTAACAGATTTTGAACGCGGAATGTTAGTTGGAGCTAGACGCATGGGTCATGCCATTTCGGATATCGTTAGGGAATTCAACATTCCCAGGTCCACTGTGTCAAGAGTGTGCCGAGAGTATCGAATTTCAGGCATAACATCCCAGCATGGACAGCGCAGTGGTCAACCGAGTGCACTTAACGACCGAGACCGGCGACGTCTGCGTAGAGTTGTGAATGCTAACAGACAAGCAACACTGCGTCGAATAACCGCAGAAATCAACGTGGGACGTACGAGGGACGTGTCTGGTAGGACTGTGCGGCGAAATGGACAGTATTCATCTGACGTCACTGCGTGTCAAAACTGGCACTGCAGTGCATTGTGGGAACTGTAGCAGACGAAAATCCGGTACTACAGCGTATAATAACACTTGTATTTATACGGCTTATAAACTCTTCTTTCTATTTAAAAATGAGAGGTTTTTTTAAGTTTTTAACTAAGAAACTTTGTAAAAGAATGATGAACGATTCATTTAATACGAAATACTCTCTTTATTATCGTATTTTCATGGGTTTAAGCCTCTTTGGTTCCTCATCAGAAACATGGTTAAAACTCGAATTCTTGTTATACTTTTCCCTTTTCTCGGCATTTTTCATGCGGTCATAAGTCTGTATAAGCCCTAAGCATGTTCAGGATGTGCATGAAGTCCAGTTATCCTTAAATAAAACGAGTATTTTTAGCACTACTAACACTGCGTAGTTGGTCAAAATACCCGCAGACGGACAGCTGATGGTACCGTTGGCAAACCGTGAATAAGGTCCATTTGTCTTCCTTGGGCTATGCCAGCAGAAGACCGACTCGAGTGCCTTTACTGACAGCACGACATCGCCGGTTGGTCCCTAGATGAATGGAAAACCGTGGCCTGGTCCGATGAGTCACGATTTCAGTTGCTAAGAGCTGATGGTAGGGTTCGAGTGTGGCGCAGACCCCACGAAGCCATGGACCCAAATTGTCAACAAGGCACTGTTCAAGCTGGTGGTGGCAGCATAATGGTGTGGGCTGTTTTTACATGGCATGGACTTGGTCCTCTGGTGCGACTGAACCAAACAGTGACTGGAAATGCTTATGTTCAGCTACTTGGAGATCACTTGCAGCCATTCATGGACTTCATGTACCCCAACAACGATGGGATTTTTATGGATGACAATGCACCATGTCACCGGTCCACAACTGTTCGCGATTGGTTTGAAGAACATTCTGGACAATTCCAGCGAATGATCTGGCCACCTAGATCGCCCTACATGAATCCCATCGAGCATTTATGGGACATCATCGAGAGGTCTGTTCGTGCCCAAAATCCTGCTCCATCAACACTTTCTCAATTATGGACGTCTATAGAGACAGCATGGCTCAATATTCCTGCAGAAGACTTCCAACAACTTGTTGAGTTCATGCCACGTCGAGTTGCTGCACTTCGCCGGGCGAAAGGAGGACCTACACGATATTAAGACGTATCCCATGACTTTTGTCACTTCAGTGTAAGCGGCTAGCGCAATTTATAACTTAGGACAGAAAAGGAAAATGCACCAAAATGTATCGGTCCTAAAAAAAGTAATTTTTGACCACAAGCAAAAGACCAGACGTCTTTGGGGTGTCAGAAGTGGAACGGAATTGCAGGGAACGGGGGAGCTCTCCTTGGAAATTTTTCGAAATTGAAGTTTAAAAAGGCAGTTTTGGTACGGAGATGAGTTTTGAGGGGAGGAGGGAGAGAAGAGGGACGTTAGAGGTCAGATAAAACACCCACGGTCCCTGGAAGAGTCTTCAAAGCTGACGTCTAAAATCGCCACTTTGGACAATTTTATGTAAACTAAAGGGAAAGGGAGAGAGGCGGAGGTTCCCCGCCAACCAAATTTTATTTTAAAATTTAAGATAAGTTTAGATTAATTTTGGTAACGATAGGGAATTGGGGGCTCTTCTCAGAAATTTTTGTCCCCATTAGATGATGTTTGATGAAAATGGAGTAGAAAGGAATTTAGTGATCTCCTACGGAAAACTTTCAAAATAGAGGGTTTTATGGCGCAAAAAAACTCAGTTTTATACCCTGCTTGGTAACGATAGGGGAAACGGGAGGAGTTTTTTCCCGGAATTTTTTTCGATACTGAAATGAATTTTATGCTATCCATTTGAAGGAAGGGTTCGAGTGTTTTCTTGTGGTAGTATTTTCTAAAAGGGAAATTTTAAGCTATTGTGCTGATGCTAAAGAAAGGGGTCATTAGATAGTAAAAATGTTTCAGAGACCTTCCTCATGAAATATTTCGAAATTTGAATCTTAAAAACACTATTTTAGGCTACCTTTAGAGACGATAGAAGAGAAGAAGGAAATTTATAAATCTCTTCCTTCCTTGGAAATCCTTTAAAATTGAAAACTGAATGATGTAATTTTAGTCAGTTTTTTGTGATAACGTTGAGGTAAGGGTGAGCGTTTGAGTAGCCTTCACCTGAACATTTTGAAATAAAGGTCTTAAACACGCATCTTCAGTCACGTTAAGAGAGATGTCAGGGTTTGGTTGGCTCCAAGTAATTTTTTGACCTTGAAGATTTAAAAACCAAATTCCATTCTATATGTATAAACGTTAGAAGAAGAATGGTAATTTGCTTTCTTTAGAATTGTTACGGAGATGTTTTCCGCATATTAAATACGCAGTATTTGAAGTTTATCATTTATTTATTTATTTTTCAGAATTGCACTTACGTTGGTGTTAATTGTGTAGTAAAAAAATTGGCATTGCTGCTAAGTTTTAAGATTTTTTTATCAATACTAATAAAGAAAGTAAAAAAAATAATAAAAGTAAATATATAAATGAAATTAAAAAGATAGCGCTGGAAATTCCTGAAATTTCGGAGTTTCATGTAAATTTCCGCATTGCCCATGTAATACGAGTAGATCCTGGGATAGGGGTCCTTGATCCTTACGTTATTGCGGACTGCTAATAATCATTAAAAATTTGTACTTTGGTTCCCCACTACCTAGTTCCTTTCTCTTGATCGGAAGTTATAGGATACAGCAGGTATCGCCTTAGATATGGATTTAAAAATTTTTAGCTGGCTGTATGTTTTATTTTTTTCTTCAGGAAATTTATTTGAGACTAGTAGTTTTGGACTTAATAGGGATGCTAAAAGCCTCAGGAAATTCCCCCTATACTACCTCAATTGCACTGAAAGTAACTCTATACCCGCCAGATTAAATATCAGTTAAGCATATTATGATTAATATCAGTTAAGTTCATTTGAACCTTATTGAGCAATCACGATTGCTTATTGTTCTCATTTGACCGTTTTTGGTGTCCGTGCCTTTTTCAACTTGGACCAGACGCTTCTGTAGCGCCACCGCCCACCGTCCTCTGCTGGCGGCGCGGCGCGACAGCTCCGGTTTTGAGCTATCTGCTTTTCCTGATCGGAGGCGTCCATGTCCTACACACACGCACATTCACACACATACACACACACACGATTTCACACAGGTCTACGCACACACACAACTATGCACACGTAACCGCCCAGGAGGAGAGGCAGGATTGGGGGGGACAGGAGCCGTTTCTAGAAACAATAACTCCAATGAGTAGGGTCCTGTCTCAGTTCGTGATTGCGAAAAACATAATTTGAACTCAAAATTTCAGAATTCAAATTAATTTTTTTTTATTTCCTTTATTTTCTTTTGTGAGGAAAAAAAATATTTTTTTAGAGCGGGGCCCCTGCTGGCGCGGGGCCCCATTGGGATCTTTTGCTCAAATCGGCTTAAGGCCGGCTCTGCGTTTAAGTTACAGTTAATTAACACTATGCCACACATTTCAATGCAATAAAAAATATTGTTTTTTAACTAAAACATGGAAAATAAAACAATATCACGCAGATGTCTGAATGTAAATAAACCCTACAATATCTATAAGTCAAATATCTAAGAGATATCTTGAAAAAGATATATCCTAGACATTTGCTATGTAACATGAAGGTTATCGAATAGTTATCTACAGGATATCCAAATATCTATATCTGAAACATGTAAAAGTCTGGATATCTCACAGATGTGAAAAAGATCCAAATCCACGATTTGGATATTCCCAGATGTCCAGTGGATATCCGAATATCCATATCTAAAACATGTAACAGTCTGGATATCCAGTAGATATTAGAAACTCCAAATCCATGACTTGGATATTCTTGGATGTCTGCCAGATAACTAAAATATCCAGCAGATATCTCGATATGTGGTGGATCTTTTTGGATGTCTAACAGATATTTGTGGTCTGGGATGGTTCTATTGTGCCAAGACATACTCTTCCAGCATTTTCAGCAAATGTGCCAAATCATGTGTTATAAAACTTATAAAAAGAAATCAAAGAACTTGCCATCATGAAATACCGCACTGCTGAGCAGCAAAAATCTTTACAATAATTAATGTCTGTTAGTCAGAAATTGATTGGAACTGGGATAACAAAGAGATCATTCTCTAAAATTTGTGTGCTGCTTATAGAACAAAAGACGTATTTAGTATTAAAATTATTTTTGTTATTCGGATGAAATATTTGTAATTGTAATTTTTTATTTCGATTGTATTGCTCATTATGTTACTCATTATGCTATCGTATTTAACATGTGTTATTGTTTTCATAATTATTCAATTTTGGTAAAGGATTTGTTCGATTCTTAGGTAAAATCTATGTTTTTTAATTGTTGAATGCAATGCATTGCAACGCCGGGCGGCATGTTAACGCCTCTGCGCGGGTCCCCGAGCGATAAGAAGCAACGCTTGGGGTCTTGGCTCTTGGCTTCGCCAAGCAACCCTAAAGCCCCCATTGTGAGAGGAGCGTGGGAAACCACCCCTAGGAGATGCACTTCCAACGTTGTAGCGGATGCAGCCATAGGGCTCTCGCTCCCAATCCCTTGCAAGGATACATGCGTGGTGTACTCCAATTTCTTCCACACTTCCGATAGACCCGAGGGACTAGGGGGAGCAAACAATAGCGCTTATCGCAGCCGAAGAGCTCCAGCCATACCTCCTGTTGAGTTTGAGGGGTGAAAGGAGTTTGAAAATACCAAGCTGCTTTTCCTGTTCTTTTCTCATTAAATCCCACTCTTTTAAAAGTTTCTACTATTGAAAATGAAGTTAGCGAATTCTTGGCGTCTTAAAGAGCTGCCCACTCTTAAGCAGGGGTGTGTGAAAAGAAAAGAGAAAAAAAAAAGCACGTGTGTCCAGTTTCTACGATTTCAAAATGACGGACGTATCATTCATTCAATCTAATCTATTTAAGACGAAACTGTTTGAAATTTAAAACATATTTACTTGCTACCTATCCTTTTTTTTGTTTGAATAAAAAAATTTTCGCTTAAAGAGAGGATTGTGTACCATTATCTGCTCTAAAAGTTTTTGTGTTCGAATTTCAAATGCTAGTGAAAAAGAAAAAAGCTTGCAAAAGTGCTTATAAACTAAATCACAGAATGCTCGAAAACCTGCATTATTTAGGCCTATTAGTCATGAAATGTTTTTGACAAAACTTTAACTTTATAACATTTAGGGACTTTAGGGTGGGAGCACAGGGTTCCGAACCTCCCCCTCCCGGGAATAATTTAACAATACCATTAACTATTTTTCAATATACTAGAGAGCTCTGCTCCCCGCTCGCTAACGCTGACCAAGCCCCGAAGGTTGCTTAGCAATCTTATTTGATTCTCAACGATTTAAAACGTCAATTATAAAGAAACAGGTTAAAAATGCATTATGAGCTCTCTTTGGAACAAAAAGCATCCCTTTCACGGGTTTCAAAATAATTTGTACTAATCTGCAGAGCGATAAAGATTAGGAGTAGTGATGTTCCGGATATCCGTATCAGCGGACATCCAAGGGAAAGTAAAGATCCGTATCCGCTACTTTTTGACGGATCTTAAACGGATCTTTTCTATTCTAAAAATTCCTAAATATTTGAATAAAGAACTCTCCGTTTAAATAAGGTTTTATTCCCTTTTTAAATTATAAGGTATCATTTCAGAAGCAAATTTGTACCACCCGTTGCAAAACCGGAGATATTAATAAAAACCGACTTAACGTTTTTCAGAATTATATTAGTAAAAACTTACCCGTACGTTAAAAATATTGGCCTCAAATTGAAAGAACTAAGTTTTTCTTCATTTGATATTTGTTTGGAACTTCCAAGTTATATGCAGTAAAAGCTATAATCTTGTTAAGGAAATTTTAAATGCAATTCAAAGCCTTTATACGCGTGATAGGTAGCTATTTCATAGTCGGTAAGGAGAAAAATTTCAATGATTTAAAATTTCTATCCGCTGTCAGTTCATATTTGTTAACAATGTGTGTTCTGACCCGCGAAATCCATCTCAATATCAGGTCGGCCCTTTGGGACATGTTTTTTTTTTATTTTAAATTTTTAGTTTAATATTAGTTTCCGTTATTTATTTGGGGTTTCTGTTATTCTTCATTTTGGTTTTTCTAGGCATTCTACAAAAAAAGTGAGACTAAATTCTCTATTTACTGTTTGTAAAGGTGTTCCTGGCTCTGTTACTCTGTCGGTCGGAGTAAGTTGGGTGGAATGGGTCAGCGCTGCATTTATGCTGAAATAAAATGCGAAAAATTATTTCTAGCCTGTCCAGTAGCAGCTTTACACTCTTGCTCCAGTATCTTACATCTACCGAGCAAGCTAGAAACAATTTTTTATATTCTATTTAAGCATTAATGCTGCGTTGACCCATTCCTTACAACTCTCCCTCAATTTTAACGGAGCTTTCTTTAAAGAGTAAATCATAGTCTTGATTATATTTTCGCCGTAGATGACATTTTTTTAAGAAGCAGTGTTATTATTCTGACGGGAATACCTTCCGTAACAAATTAAATACTTGGATAGTTTAATTGGGTAAAACAAATTGAGATCCGTATCCGTGGATCTTGACACTAACGATCCGTATCCGTGGATCTTGACACTAACGATCCGTATCCGTATCCGCGGATCTACCTTTTTGACGATCCGGCACTTCACTAATTAGGAGGCTCCTGCGCATTGCAAAATTGCAGTTGTATACGTTTGAAAAATCGCATTCATAATCATAATCTCTAGTAATATATTTTGCTCCTTAGCTCGGGGCTTGAATTGAGTTGAGCCTAAGATTTTCCGTTAAAATCACAACCTTAAAATTTGGGATTAAGAAAGAAGAAACAAACGAATCCAAAGGACGTAACTATGGCAACGCCAAGTAAAGCATCAATAATTTGAATGGAAATGAGATTTTTCGAACTTGATAAAAACTGCTTGTAACTTTTTCTTCTTTGGAGCTAGAAGCTAAGTTTTTCGACCATAGGTCGAGTTACATCTGGAGTAAAAAAAGCCACTAATTCCAATGGTGTCCAAAAAAAAAAAAAAACTGTTCGACAATTCCTTCACTTTTTACTGATAAATTTAATGAAGAAAGTAGTGCCTAAATTTTAGCTTAGCCTAAACAAATTCGAGCTAAAAACAATAACTAGCGTCGTAGTTACGTTAGAGCATTGAAACAAATTGCGTAGCACGCGGAAAATTCTACCCTTTCCAACGATATATAATATTTATATATACAAGTAATTTTTTCACCCTTTGAATAGGCAATAATAGGCGATTTACGCAAAGTTTGAGCTAAAAAAATTAATTACAGAAAAACTAATTAGAATTTTAAAAAACAAAACCGTAGGAGCAAACCACCGGAGCGGGACTCGAAGTAATTTCGTACAAAATTTCAAGGCTGTAGGTGTGTAGGTGCTATAGGGTCTCCTTGAGGCTGTCCCGCCACAGACTTTCTTTCCAAATTTTCTTTGATCTTACTTTTTTTTTAATATAAAGAGATTTCTTCATAACATTACTCACAATTTTAAATTATTTCTTTTAAAACACACACACCTACGCAAGAAACAAATTTCAATAAAATTACGTTGGTTTGCTATGAGAGTAATATTGCAGTCGGCAGTGAATCTAAAAGAATACATAAGACTTGCGAATTTCGAAGTCAAGGGTAGATAGTTTCACGATTTGTTTATTAATTCTTCATTAATTCTTTAGTAAATTTAAAAAAAAAAGATAACTCCTTTTTATATATAAAGGGTGTCCCAAAATTAACGCAAGATTTGAATTTGCCACAATTTTTGCTGTGAATTGTTGGCAGCCACGGAAAAAGAACAATTTGACAGCTGGGAATTTAGGCTTAGTAAAAATGGAGTGTTATGCTATTATACAGAAAGCGAAACAATTCAATCACTGCATAAGGAATTTCCTGTTCGTGTACTCTCTCGTTTCAGTGATGTACCCTAGATCGTGTGATTTTACACCATTAGACTTCTCCCTATGGGGTTATTTGAAGTCAAACGTCTATGTCAGCAATCCCACAACCACCTGCGCATTACCTAATTGCGATATCGAGCGATAATAACAGTAAACTGCTTGACCCGCCCAAACTTTCATTATTTTTCAAATACTTGTTCGATAATGAAAACGCATTATAGAATCGAAAACGCTCCCTTTGTAATAACCCTAGACCCTCAGCTGCCAAATTGTTCTTTTTTCAAGATTGCCCACAATTTATTGCAAACATGGCGGCAAATTCAAATCTTGCGTTAATTTTGGGACACCCTTTATAACCTCTTTTTTAATAATTATGACAATGATTCTATGTATTACTGAGCATTTTATGTCAGTTAATAGTTAATCAGCTTAAATTGTTTTTAAAAATATTTTATCACTACATCCGAAATGAGTTAGTACGTAATTTTATGTACTTAAAAGTAGTTTAATTGACTCTAAGAGATCTTTGAAAACATTTTAAAGGGACTTCGTGGGAATAGACCGGGATCCCGCGCCCTTTTTCGTTATTCGTTACTAACAAGCTAATTTTCCGTTTGTAGCTTCATTTTGTCGAGACGCCCAACATTAGCCAGTACAAAAATTTTGTAAGTGGTAGCTAACAGGGGTATAAAGGACATAGTTTGTTGATTTGGCGGTTATCAAATATTTATAACTAACTGTTTTTTTTTATAATTCTCATCATAATTATCTAAATCAGCCGGAAAAAAAATCGTCCTACAAAATGCACGATTTGATCAAAGATGTCCCACTTTTGCAACATGTACTACTTACGAATACTTACTAACAAGCTGAACTTTTTTGGTCAGTTAATTAATATTTATATAATTTAAGGCACACATTGTCCTACAAATTGCGTGGTATGCTTTCCTGGTCCGACACTCCAAAGTTGTAGTACAAATCCCAAATATAAAAATAATTACTATCAAGTTGAATCTTCGTGAGTAGTTTCGTTTCAATGAGACGCCTAACAGTTTCCTTTGCAAAAATGCTCGATTGTGGCAGGTATATAATATGTTGATTTGATGATAATAAAAAATTTATTACTAACTGGGTTTTATTTTTTAAATCCTCAAAATAATTATTGATATTAGCCGAAAAAATATTTGTCCTACAAAATTCAAGATTTTATCAACGAGGTCCCCTCTTTCTAACATGTATCATTAACGAGGTCATGAAATATAATTACTAACCAGCTGAATTTTATTTGATCAGTTAGTTAATATTTATGTGATTTAACACCCACATTGTCCTACAAATTGCGTGGTACGTTTTGCCGATCCTCCAATGTAATTTGAAATTCATACAATTGAAAATAGATTCATTCACTACATTTTGCTATTGGAGTTCAGTTATATTAGTACGCATGCGCACATAATTGTTTACTGTGTATTAGGTATTTCACGTTGGAGCCGACCATAACCGTGCTAAGTTATTTTATGTTGACCACGTGTTTATCGCTCTGAAATAATTTCAATTACTTTGTGAATTGCTACAAAATAATGGAGTGTTTTTTTATGCAATATATTGTGCGACAACCCTCGCTTTCGAGAAAAACGCGAAGAAATCAAGAAATTTTCTCAAGATATTTTGCTTTCTTGTCGAAATTTTCCATCAGCTCGAAAGCATCATAATCACAAATATTGTAATGTCGTACTAGCGGAAAATTGGGATGACGACATAATCGGGTACCATTCCTCTTGCTATAAAGAATTTAGAGTGAAATCAAAATATTTATATTATGAAAGATAAATCGATTGACTATTTTTTCATTTTATTTTTAAAATATATGAAAAATAATTTATTAAGTAGAAATTTTCACGCAATTATGTAAAAAAAAAAAAAAAAACTGGAGTATTTCCATGATAAAATTATTGCTATTTTTTTTAAACAATCATTTTAGTAAGTACATTATGCTTTACATATTTTTCAAAAAAATTTGGAGTGTAATGCATATAGTACAGTAAAATTAGGCTAAAAAATGGCCAAACCCAAAAATCCAAAAAGAAAAAAAGTTGAAACCTGTTGCAAATTACTTCTTACCCTTCCAGCAAAAAGGGGGTAAAAAGTCCCAGCACTTGGCGCGTCGGGTTTTGGGGGAAAGAGGGAGGCGAAAAATCTTCTTTTTAAAGAAAAATAATTTCTATTACTTAAAAAAAAAAAAAAACTTAAAACTCGCAGAAACCACACTCTATAATAGTAAAATAATAAACTCTCACAGAAAAACATTCTAATTAACTGGAGTGCACAGACAGACGGGGGGGGGGGGGGGGATCCATATCGCAAATTGCGTCATTGGAAATTTTAAGGCAGTTTTTTCAAGGGGTATTTCTTTCTTTTTTGAGGGCTTTTATTTTGGATGGATTCACATAGGAAAACGAAAATAACAATTATTGTAGGACTAGGGATATATACCTGTTTTCTCGTAGGACATTGTTTTATTTGGGCACAAAACACACTAATCTATCACGTGATATTTGTGTCCTACGGTTACTAAAAAAAATGGTCCTGTGGTATTGACAACTTTGGAGTGTCGGACCAGAAAAGCATACCACGCAATTTGTAGGAAAATGTGTGTTTTAAATTATATAAACATTAACTAACTGACCAAAAAAAAAAAAAAAAAAAATTCAGCTGGTTAGTAATTATATTTCATGTCTTCGTAAATAGTACATGTTGCAAAAATGGGACATCTCTGATCAAATCGTGCATTTTGTAGGACAATTTTTTTTCGGCTAATTTAGATAATTAATATGAGAATTGTAAAAAAAAATCCAGTTAGTTATAAATATTTGATAACCGCCAAATGAACAAACTATGTCCTTAATACCCCTGTTAGCTACCACTTACAAAATTTTTTGTACTGGCTAATGTTGGGCGTCACGACAAAATGAAGCTACTAACGGAAAATTAGCTTGTTAGTAATGAATAACGAAAAAGGGCGAGGTATCCCGGTCTAGAACTTTTTTTAATAAAAAAAGTTTTTATGAAAGGAGCACTTTTTACTTTTCGGGGCCTCTCCCAAAAACTGTCTGTATCCGCCCCTGCCTTTTAATTACTGTTTTATTTTATTGTTACTGCTAATAATTAAAAAGCGGAAGTGCAGTTTAACCGAAGCGCCAAACATCGAAGCATCGGCCAAATGGTGACCGAAGCTTCGGCTGCTTCTTTTCTTGAATTTTTAGCCATGAATACTTGAATTCATAATAAATACATGCAATATGATATTGTACTACAGATATTTTAATATGTAAAGTGTCACAAAACATTTCCTGCTTACTGTCTTATTTTTAAACTAATTTCACTAAATCTTAACATTATACTTAATTTGAAATTTTTGAAGTCAAATTAAAATTGTTCTAGTTATGTACATGTATTTTTTCTTACTTTACTTATCTTTCAGAAAAAATTCTTTAAGTAAGAGAGTTAACGCATTTATTTTGGATTTAGCCCGCTCAATCGAATATCGTCGGTTCCAAGAAATATTATTCGATAAAGCGGGTTATTTGAATATGCAGGAAAATTTTATTTAGCTTTCTAATTTGACAACATTTGTCTTAAAACATTATACTAATAATAAATAGATCGCTGCATAAAGAAATGTTATTGCTAAAATATTTTTGAAATAAGCTAAATTTAACAGCAAAATAGTTCAACAATTAGTACAATACATTACAAGTAGGCATGGAAATAATAAAAAGTAATCTACAGCTTGAGTTATGAAATCTTTGTTTTGGCACTTTTTTTCAGTACGTTATTTTTTGAAAAATTCCATAAATTGCTTGTACTCAAGATCTTTTTGGGAACACTTTTCTGACTCCCTTTTTTCCCTTCTCGTCTACCGTATCTTACATTTAATATTTATTAATTCCTCATCATCGCCTAAAGTGCGTATATTTATTTGCGTTATTTAATTTCATTATCGACTGCTTTTTTTTTTGTAATGACAAAGACAAAAGAAATTTTTAAATTTCTTTCACTGTTCTTTTAAAAACATTGAAAACGTTTTCATGGACTATGGATGTTGTTTTTCACGCCTTCAACGACAATCAATGTTCTTGCTTAATTTTTTTCTAATTTATTCAACATTTTTCCCAACAAAATTATTTGCTAAAGCTGATTAATATTATTCGATTGTCCGGGGAAATTGTTGCATTAAGCGAGGATATTTAACATTGCGTCTACGTGGAAATATTCAGTTCCAGGAGATTTTGTTCGTAAACGCGGGGTATTTGCATATCCGTTACCCGATTAAGCGGAGCTGACGTATTTATTTTGAAAAAAAAAAAAAAAACAAGAAATCACAAATAACTATTTTCTTTAAAGTGATAAAACGTGGATGTGCAAAGAATAGTCTCTTTCTTCATATTTTGCTTTATAAAATACAAATAATAAAAATTCATTTTCAATTAACTTTTTTTTTGCTTAATTCGTGGGATGTTTTATAATCCAAGACTATTTTTAATAATCTTGAACAATCTCTACGGGAAAATATTTTATGGAAGAAGCCGAAAAAAGTTTACCCCTCCCCCCTATTTTTTTACTTAAAAGAAAAAAGTTCTCTTGAGACTCTTTTTTAAAATGTTTTAAAAGATTATCCTTACCTCCCCTTATCCTTACAGCCAAATAATCTATTTTAAAATAAAGAAACGTTACGTACTTATTTACTTCGAATATAGAGGTTAAGGGTCATTCCATAGTGACTAACGTAACATTCGCAGCTGATTTTCAAACTCTTTTTACTTACACCGGGAGTAAAAATAAATGTGTTTTGGTTTAATATGCATATTTAAAATGTACAAAGTGACCATTTTTCATTTCTACCAAGAATTTGAAGCAAAATAAGCGCTGGCAGGTGTTTTTTCACCAAAAAAGGCATCGTGACTAACGTAACATTTTTGCAACCCTGAGAAACAATGCTTATGTTACGAGGCAAATTTTTCTGAAACTTACGCATACATTTAAAATTGGCCGATATATTTGTAAGAGGTAAACAATCTATTTTTAAAATTGTACTACAGATTTGTTACAGATGAATCTTTTTTGGCCCTAAATGGTGCTTTTCCGAAAAACTGTGTGTGACTAACGTAACTTGACTAACGTAACCATCGAATAACAAGCAATGAATGCATATAAAAAACTTTTTATAATTAATTTCTTGCTCTTATATTACTTTTACACTTTTTAGGAACCTTCTTTGTGTTGTATTTATGGTTCTTTCTTTATTTCTTTTCTATATTAGTGTAAGAAATTGAATAGAAGGATCCCGTTCAATTAGCTCAATTTGAATGTGTGAAAAAAAATAAACAAAAAAAAAACTGCTTTTACAAACTGAATAACATCATTCTTAGGCTAATTAAATCCTAAATATCTCTCTTTTAAAAAAATTAACTTTTTGCAAGTTGGTAGTTTCACTGAATTCTAGTATCCTGCTGATATACTAATTATCGTCATAAGAAACTCGGTAGTACTTTTCAATATCATATTATTTTTTAAGGTTTACTGATTCATCGAACGAATAGTGTTGTGCATCCTTTTGAATTAAAATGTAATATTGAAAAAAAATATTCGAACGTTTTTGCAGAATGCATTTTAATTCCAGATATAACCGCAAATGTTTGAATTTCTAAATGATCATTCTTGCATTTTCTGAAATATATGGCAGCAGGGCTTGTTGTCACTGTATCATGTAACATCTTCAAATGTTTTCCAACGAGCAGCCGTTACTTCATTTTAATAATAGATGGCGATGTATTTTCTAAAATATAGAGACGTTCTTCTTTGTTAAGACTGTATTTCTATTATCTTAATTCTGAAGCTTGGATTCTTGTGTTAAATGCACATTCAGTAGAGTACTCATTTTGCTTTACTCACCTTTTTTCTTTTTTAATAATTCTTTAAATTGGAAGTATCTTTATAAAGACCTTTAAAAAAGTATTTTTCTAAGTAAACAGAAGGTCTACAATGTAATATTACTGGTATTTTTCACCCGTTATATTTTTAATCAATGTAGAATGCCTACATATTCAAATTTGTTTATGAAAATGTACATTAAATTAAATAAGTTTTAAATATTAGCAGCCATTCTTAAATTGTTACGTTAGTCACATGCAAACTGTTACGTTAGTTACAGCTCAAATGTTACGTTAGTCACACTAATTACTTTATATCTACTGATACTAAAATAAATATTTTGCACTTTTTAAGTAGATATGACACAGATGTAAGAAAATAAAAAGTTCTGTTTGGTTCAATCATCTGGTTTAGTTTTTAAGCAGAAAATAGTACATTTTCGTGACTAACATAACGTAAATATTTTCAGTGAAATAACCAAACTAATTAAAATACTTATCTTATAATGCATGCAAAAAGAACTGTCAATTTTATTGGGCCAACATCTAATCATTTAGAATAAACACAGTTCTTTTAAAAATTTGCAAAAATTTTTACATTGCACAAGAAAACATAGACGCGTGTTTTTTGCACATGCTAAGCCTTTTCTACAACCTCGCACGTTTAGAGCCAGAAGAAAAACACCGAATGAAATTTTTGTGGACTGTTACAGGATTTATGTACTAAAAAGTATGCTGAATGAAATGATAGGTCACAATTAAGGCTTTGTGGTAAAAAAATTTCTGAGGTTGAGGTTGACATTTCTATGGAATGACCCTTAAACTTATTTTTCTCCAAAAACGTTCAAGTTAAAAGAATATGCAATTAATTTCTGGACAATTTCTGGTTCCAAGTGTTCAATACTTACAATCAATTTAATTAAATGTTCTTATCTACTTTATTTCATTGTATGGCATAATTGCGTAAACTTAAAGGACACTATTTTATATAATTACAATTGTAAAAGGAAACTCACAACATAAATCTTTATTTATTTCAACATAAAATATCTGCTGAAGCGGCAGAATCACTTCACATGATTCGGCCAGGACGATGCTGTGGTGAAATAGCCGAAACTTCGTACCATGTCTATTTATAGTAATAATTATTTTTCATTGTTTTTGCCAACCGGAATTAGTATGCGAGCATTATGACACAGAAAGTACGCTAAGAAATCGTCTTAAAGTTCTGTATCGGAAAATAATTTTAGCGAGAAAGACTATTGAAATTTGGGAAAAACGACCACATGAAAGCACCCTATTATTTACGGCTCGCTGCACACTTTACAAGGCACCTTCCAAGAATTTTCCGGAGAACCGGATGCTCTTTCGAAAGGAGTGCAACAATTTGGCGTGTTATCATTCCCTTGGCGAATGCTTTCCGCAGGGATTTACAATTGTTTTCGTGACCAGTAATGGCGGACATACGGATTTGTATTGAACTTGCTTTTTAAGTTTCTTTCCTTGCACAAAGGAAGTTCCAGACAATAGTTACTCTGACAGCTCACCTGTCATCCTTATCAGCACGGGGAAGAGTTTGGATGTACATGCGGTGGCGTCGCGTTTGCGGGCGATGGATATTTGACAGGTGTCAACCTCTCCAGATAAGCAGACGTCCTGGTGAGCTATGGGCAGGGGCACTGAGGGGAGGTATATGCATGTGGAATGGTTGCATATAGATACAAGTTGATTTCATATGTCTGTCTCGCACCCCCAAATCTACTGTCAACTCCTCACGTTTTCTATTTATTTGTTGTAAGACTGGGGGCGGAGAAAGGAATGCACTTCAAGTTTGTTCTGGTTCATTCTTAGAATTCTAAAGAAAGGGTAGGGATACTATATACAAAAGAGAACATGTGACTAATCTCAACTAACGAACATATGTAGTTTAGCTATTTCTATTTTATTTATTTTTTTTTCTCAAGCAAGAGTAAAAATGTCTTAACATAAAAATGAAAAAATAAATAAATAAATAAATAAAATCAATGAATAAATAAAATCAATGAATAAATAAAATAAAGATTAAAAGGAAACAAAATCAGATTAAAAAAAAAAAAAAAAAAAGAAAAAGTGAATTTTTTAAACACGCCAGCAGTAATGCTACGAAAACTGGTCCCTAGAACTGAATCCTACTACTTTCCTGTTTACGAACTAGCGAACTAAAGGAAATGTATACATCAATACATAAATTGTTTTAAGAAGCTTCTTAAAAGGATATTTGTAAATTCAAGCACTTTACCTTCAATATGTAAGCGCACAAACCTAAAATAGTCCTTACACTAAGATTCTGTATAATCTTAGGAATGGCAGAATCTCATCAATCTGCTGCATGTCCAAGTGTTAATCAGGTAATCTACTCGAATATTTGGAATGATCGAGTAGCAATAAAATATTCAACAGGTGAAAAGTTCTAGGGACCAAACATTGAAAAACAAGCAAGCTTTATCTTATGTTGGGAATTCTATGAATTAAAATAAATAAATAAATTAAAATCCTTTATTGGCATTTCTCTTTCAGCGTATTTAAAATTTTATTCGCAGTTTCAGTATTTTTAATTTTTTTTCTTTTTTTCCTTTTATTTTCATGTAACATTTTTTCTATTTGATGTCCAAAACATTAAATAATATTAAAAAAAAAAAAAAAAAAAAAAGCACACACATCACCTTAGGCCAAATTTATCATTTATCCATTGATGTTTTAGAGTCTTTTTTTAGGGATGGCTCGAAATACATTCAAATTTTCCAAACAATAATCATTTATATCAACAAATTGTATTAAAATTTTCCTACGCTATTGTTTCAAGTTAGTTGATTTTGTGGATAGTTGCAAATAACTGAGATGAAGTTTATTCTATAATCTTTACACATCGATGCTCAAATTGTCAGGCATTATTGGGCTAATATAACAATAATAAAAAATTCTTTGTTATAATTTTCTTTTCGAGTCGAAACATTTTCATTAGTTTCATGTCTGAAATTCAATATTTTGCACGAACACAATTCTCTTTCTTTTTTCATTATTTTTCTTTTATTTGCATGTACTTTCTTTTCCCTCTAATTATTTGATTTTTTTACTCTAACACCAAAAATTTTTAAGACAAATTTTGTTTGAACCTAGCCACTCTTGCCAATCAAGAGTAGGACAAAATTAAATTAAAAAGAGACGTTTCGAGAGAAATAATGTCGGGTCCAATAGTTATAAATGCTTCTAAGTTCAGAAATTACAGGAGAAAGAAACACCAAAATAAATAAACACACATTTTTCAATCTCTAATCATCACTTTCAATTTACTTATAGGAAACTCCGTAGAAAAGAGGAAAAAGTATCAAAATTGTAAATTAATTTTTTCCTCACAAATTTGTTATCAATGAAAAGATAATTGTCTAAAGTGCATGAAAATGACACAAAATTGCAGCAAAACTCAAAATTAATTAGAGTTATTAGGCTTCAAATCATTTCGTTATAACCATATTCTTATGAGTAACTTTTTTATGCTACTTAAGAATAGCTGTTTGGTTTAACATTGTGGCATTTTTCAATTATTTTCTTAAATATGCTATTATGGCAGTAAAAAAAAAAAAAAAAAAAAAAAAAGATAAATCGCCGAATAATAATCAAAAGGGGAAATTTTTACCTCCAAAACAAAAACCAAATTTTATTTAGTCATAGCCGGGAAAAGAAAAGTGGCAAAGTTCTGAAGCTAATTTAAAATGAGATCGCGCAAATGATAGTTTTCCCGATATGAAATTCTGTTCCATTAGGCTTAAAAATGCTTTTAAATTTTTTTCCTGGTGATTTTACAGCCTTTGTTTTTTTATGAAATGCGAAGAAATTATTTCAATTTCAAGGGTATTTTTTTGTGGGGTTCGAATAGCGCCAAATGCGAAATGATCGGATAATTATTTCGGGTTAGAAAGAGCCATTTAATGCCATTTAAGGGCCTTAAAATTAAAATTTGAACGATTCGGGACTTTTTTGGCGTTTGACCCCCCCCCCTGCCCCCCCCCTTACGTTCCTTCTCGGGTGCCCAAGTACCTCACTGCCAAATTTGGTCGCGATCCGACGTAAACTGGATTTGTATAGGGAATATACATACACAGATACACACATATAATACATTCTCTGTCTCATTTATATACAACAAATGACAAAAAAGTGTTCGCTACCAAAAGTGTTCGTATACACTTTGAAATTTTTTAGTAAAATCAAAATAGCGCGAAACTGAATTCGAATATGAAGTTCAATATTTTTTTCACATCATTCCTATGTCATTCTAAACAAAGTCCTGGAGTTTTTTGAAAATATTGACGGATCTTCTTTTTGAAATGGGTCAAAAAACGAAGAGACAAAGAAATGATACGATACAAAAGTCATCGTACACTCAAATACATGATGGTTTTTTTTCTTTCATTTAATCCCGGTTATTGAAGATACTTCACTTGACGCAATAGTTTTTTTCAAGGTAGACCAGGCAAAGCCGGGCAACGCAGCTAGTCCTAAATAAAGGGTAAAGTTCGTGATAAAAGCATACTAAATCAAACAATAAACGTTTTCATTACAATTACCAATGAACAGATAAAAAATGTCAATACTGAAACCACTTTTTAAAGATTAAATAAAAACTTCATTAATACAGATTAAAGTGTACAATCTCAAGATTCTATAAGCTATTTTCAGACAGACAGACATATTTAGCGCGTCAAGATCGCGGTTAGCAAGATAAAGAGAGCATACTCCTTATTTTACGGCATGTGATATTAGTAATAAATATTGTTGGTCTTTACTCAATATCGTCGGGTCAACCTGCAATCGATTGGCCCGACGATTTGGGGACGCTTTTCAGAGTCGTATAGGTTTTTTAAAATTTTACAAGAGTAATATTTGAGGTCTGACGTTGTATCATCAATAAGCTAAGGAGAATAGACCACTGGAGGGGTGTGCGAAGATTTTGCTTCAATTGGCGAAAGATTCTCGCTTTCAATCTAGTGAATTGAAAATATTTAGAAATATGCATCATACAACAGACAGTTTAACAAATATTTTAACCACGTGTCTTCCCTTCGAGATATGCAAATTATTTCGAATTTTTGCAGGGGAGGGGGGAGATAAAGCGCGTGAACTAAATGAAATTTTATCGAAAAACCACAAAATCACGCCAACTTACATGTAAAAACCTTAGTTTTTAAAGTGGAGGGGGGGGGGGGGGAGTGATTAAAAATTCGAAGTATTGTAGTGTATTAGGTATGTAGCCACTTTGTAATGTATCACTCGTATTTAATGAATTTTGTATACAATTCTCCAAATTCAGGTCTCTTGCCAGAACAGAAAAAATTACCTCACAGGCTTGAATTTTGCGCAGTAGTTTGTGTAAGGAAGTTACAAAACTACCGCACCAAAGCTTAAAGTTCAGCGGAATTAAAAATATTTGTAAATTTTCTCTTTCTTTGATATTTTTCTAAAAATCTGAAAATTTCAAGTCTCTTGCCAGAGCAGAAGACATTAACTTAGAGTCACGAAATTTTGCACAGTAATTAGTGTTAGGGGGTCACAGATTTTCCGTACTAAGGCTAAGTGCTTTGAAGAATTCCGATTTTTTCAGTCCACTCTAATGTCAGGGACGTAGCCAAGGGGGGGTCCAGGGGGTCCGGACCCCCCCTTCCTGATAGGTCACTGTCCCCCTGCACTTATATAAACAGAATTTTCCAAAAAAAAAAAATAAATAAATAAAAAATTCTTTTGCCCTAAATATTTTCTTTAAACGACAACTTTCTCACATTCAGTTTAGTTCAAAACAACAGAACCTCTGGGAGTGGGGGGGGGGGGGGAGCGACAGAAGTCTTCAACCCGTGGTACGCGACGGGATCCGGACAAAACGTCCAAATCGGTACGCGACGCAGACCTGACCAAAAGAGACATTTTATCTTTGTCCCCTGCCTCGCAAGAAAATCTCCAGCAGCTATCCGAAAAAGGAGACACTCGTAGTGCCCCTCCCCGCAAGGAAATCGCCGGCAGCTCGTAAGCAAACATTTATTGTTAACGAAAGCTTGATGAGAGTCATCAATGATGAAAATGTCGGAGACAGGCAGACAGAAGACCCTGGGCAGACAGGAAATTTGTAGGAATGTTTTTGCGGGAAGGTCATACAAGGAGGAAAGCGACAGTGGGGTCAGCCCTTGTAATATAGTCTTTTTAGAAGGTGCCTAAGGCTCCTAGAGTCTTGGATAGTGCAGAACTCGGTTAGGTCGCACATTCCCTTTCTCATTCGCTGCCATTGGTATGGGTCGGTTGCACGAATGTTTTCCTCCAAAGTTAAAGGGAAAAATCAGGAGCAAAATCATAAACACATAAGAAAAAATTAGCCAACCCCCACTGGGTAAGTTGTATTGCAGTTCTTTTTAATGTGATTTTTTTCTTCTTTTTTTTAACAATAGGAGCAATTTTATGCATTGTCATTTATGCGTTTCTTATTTATTTAAAAATTTATTCAGACAAAAATAGCATCGAATATCATTTCATTTTTTAACCAATCAATTCAATTTATTTCATTTCTAATTTTCATTCGTAACAATGATGAATTACTTATATCATTGTGTCCCGAAAGCTCGAAACTTTTATCATTCATCTAATACTCTAAACTTAGTTATTTTACTAACAATACGGAAATATAAAAATTTTAAATTTCTACCCTTTTTCTTTGGAGGTAATATTTGCCCTATTTGTGATAATACGGCAGCACTAAAATTAGATCCCAAATTAGATATACTGTAAAAAGCTAATCATCCTTCGGTGACAAATATAAAAGGTTTAGAGATAGTTTGAAGCCTCAATTAGCAAACATTTTGCTCTAAGTCATCAGATGTTATAATCTAAAGGTTTAAAAGAAGACAAATCTCTTGTAAAAACTCTAAGAAAAGTTGTAAATGACTTTCTACAACATGGTTGTAGATTGCCTTTCTACAACCATGAAACTAATGTCTGGAAATTCGTTCTGAATATTAGTTCACTTTCATCACAAGGTAACAGATTTTTTTTCTTTCACTCTTTCTGAGCAGAAATGTACCGAAAAGAACTAGAATTTTTGCGTATGTTTTATCTGTTGCGTTTTTATATATGATTTATAAAAAAGGGAAAAAAAATGTATCTGGGGGTAGTAAAAAAAAAGATGAATAAATAAAGGTTAATATTAATATAACAAAATTGATTTCAGTGATATCAAAGTTTAAAAAAACAAAGAAATTCAATTAAAAAAAAAGTTTGGATGTGTTTGATTTTTTTAGTTTTAAGTTTGGAATGATTAACACATGTGTAAAGATGTATACGTTTAAAGATACATATATATTTCACAAAGAAATTCTTTTAAATCATTATTTTAAAATACTAACTGAATTGTGTTCACGAGGTCAAAAGGAAAAGTTATTAATTAGTTTAACTGAAAATATATATTTTCTTCTATCTTCTAGTTCCATTTTTCGAATAAAATACTATATAATATTCGTGCATATGCTTCATTTAGCAAATTTTTTGATAGCTATTTACTGACTTCTTTGTATTTAAGAATTATTTTACAAGTATCTGTACATTCATGGTTAAAAAGCACAAGTAGACTCCGAATGCAAGAATAATAGTTGTTGTTCTTATCCTCATATATATAACAGCCAATGATCGAGTAACTCTCTTGACCTCATCAACAATGAAACTCGCTCCATGCCATGATAATTTGATAATATGTTTTGGTAATGTTTAAAATGCAGGGAAAGGCTTTATTGTAACAAGGCTGAACTGGATCCAGTAACTTAACTGTTTTACTGGTGAGACTGTCATTTTAGGGCACTAAAGAAACGAAAAAGTGGTCAACAATGAACGTTATTTACTGAAGCTTAGGGTTAATCCACTGCAGTTAGGGTTTAAAATATCAACTATCAAAATGTCACCAAACAGGCAATTTCTTCATTCAAATGTGGAATCAATTTTCATCCATCATATCTTGACGGGCGATTTTCTAGTTGTTATATAATTTCAAAATATCAATTTAAATCATATCTAGATTTTTAATTTACAACTTTTCTTAGAGTTTTTACAAGAGATTTGTCTTCTTTTAAACATTTAGATTATAACATTTGAAGACTTACAGCAAAATGTTTGCTAATTGAGTCTTCAAACTACCGATAAACCTTTTATATTTGTCACCGAAATATGATTAGCTTTTTACAGTATATCTAATTTTGGTGCTGCCGTATTATCACAAATAGGGCAAAGATTAACTCCTAAAGGATCGAAATCGGATGACTACCGCCAAATGTAGAAATTTAAAATTTTTATATTTCCATATTGTTAGTAAAATAACTAGGACTAGAGTGTCAAATTTTGTTGTGATGATTCATTACTGTTACTATCGGTCATTTCCTTACAGTTGTTGTTTAAATTGAAATTTTAAATTTAGAATGGAACATTTTGCACAGAAGTTGTTTTGAATCAGCTGAATAAACTAAATCAAATCCATAGCTCTGTTCATTTGTTTTCCTGAAGAGGGGTAAAGACTATACATAAAAATATTATGTATATACAACGTGTTCGTAAGTGTATTTATTCATTTTCCAAAGTTCTAAAAGTAATACTTCCTCTTATCACCCTTAAATGACTCTGCATGCGAAACTCCTAAAATAGAAAATGTCCAAGAAAAATGTTTAATACCTTTGACGGCCTAAAAAATAGTATTTTTAAATAAATTATCATTCAAATTTTCTTCAAAATTTTGACAAAGAAATTTTATTGTTTAACTTAATTCATCGTAAATACCATAACTGATCCTTAGATATCTATTTTAGCAATACATCAGAAGAAAATACTTATTAACGAGCAATGACACTTTCTATGTATTTTAGTTGTTTGAACGGCTTTAATAATGTTTTCCTAAGCTTTTATATGAAAATACTATAAAAAAAAAAAGATGAAGATTGGAAATATCATTCCATTTCTTATCGCTGAATGAATTCTAAAAATTTAAATGAATTAAGAAACATTTCGAGCTTTTCTTTAATGAGCCTTGGCGATATTTTCGTCCATAGAAGCATTAAATGCTGTCCAAAATCCAATTCGAAACAGTCAGGAGTGGGGAATTATGGAGCATTTATTGAGTTAGACAGTTGATAATGTAGTTAAAAAAAATATGGGCGGTTTTTTTTTTTTTTCTGAAAGCAAATATATTGCAAAGCTTTAATTATCATATTTTTATATCACATCATTACTTAATTAATCTAATTATCATACTTATTAGTTGATTGGAATAGTATCAATTTATACAATTAACAGTTAATGCTTCTGATTTAGCATGCTTCCATTTTTAAAGATCGAGCAACCTTGGACCCCCCCTTAACAAAATCCTAGCTACGTGCCTGCTAATGTATAAGTATTGAAAGAAAAAAAAGGGCCCAGCTCATCTATTTTAACTCGGAAAATTTCAAACTTTTATGATGGATAAATTTTGTGCAAATTCTACGTCTGACACCGCAGAATTGCCTTTATTTTAGTTTGATTTAGTATTTTTTTAAAAGTTATTAATTAACTTTATTTTTATTGGAAAATAAGCTTATTTTAATTTTTTAATTTTTTTTTTAAGATTAACTTTCTTAATTAGTTCTACGGAAAGTAGAAAAAAAAATGCTTGCATCATCGACTTCGATTTTCACTTGCTTTTTTTTGAAAACTACAGAAACATGAACCTCCTTGAAATACAACTTCCAGGAAAAGAACAATGCTTACTTGCCTTGCCACCTGGTATTGCAATCTATACAAAGGGGTGTTTTGCTGCATAGTTAGATAAGGGGTTTACCACCTTTCCACTCTGTTCTTAAGGAGTTTAGGGTAATCTTAAAGCCCATTCTAAATGTATACACAGTCCCTAAACTCTTATCGGGGGGAAAGACATCATGTGTCGGATTAAGGGCATAACAACTCCGCCCCCTCAGAGTGATTGACCGCAATCGCTACTACTTCGTACATGCGTATCCTAGTCTTACTTTAATATTATGCTCATACTCTAATTGTAAATAAATTTAATTGTTTGTTGTTTTAACCACGACTCATCAATGCAGTCACCAATTCCATTATACAGTCCACTGCTGTAAAATTAGTTTTTCCCCCTGAAGCCAGGCGGCTTCATTTTTGGTCAAGTCTCACCGGAGGAGAATCAGCGCATTTGATTTGTTAGCTGACTTTCTACGTAACACGATGTCGGACCTCAACATTTTGAACCGAAGACGAGGCAGGCGCGGATCCACGGGAGGGGAACTGGGGGAACGTTCCCCCTCCAAAACCCCAAGCGTATCTAACATTTTTCAGAACAGAATACAGGAAAATTCTTCCGTTTTTTAAAAATTGAACTTGAAGAAAGGTTTCAGGAAAAGCGAGGAGAGAATTAAAAATCAGTTCTAAAGGGAAGAACCACGTGAATGCCCCCCCCCCCATCCGTTCACAGAAAACAAAATTCGAAATGGGCCTAAAACTGTTCAGAAAACAGAACCAGGAAAAGCAATTAGACAACAGCAAAAGGGGATCTACGTAGGGGAACTGGAGGAATGTTCCCCTCCCCGATTTTAGAGGGAGGGAAACATTGTCTCATGAATACCTAAAAATTTTTAGAACACAGAGCAGGAAAATTCTGTTTTATAGAACTCCAACTTGAAGAAAGGCTCCTGGAGAAGCGATCAGACAATACCAGAGACAGATAGATCCACGGAGGGGAACTGGGGTAATGATCCCCTCTCCCAAAAATCTCATGTGTCCCTAAAAAGTTTTAGAACAGAGTGCAGGAAAATTCTTCTGATTTATAGAACTTGAAGAAAGGCGTAGGGAAAAGCGAGGAGAGAGGGAAAGTGGATTCAACGAGGGGAACTGGGGGAATGCCCATATCTAAAACTAAAAATCCCAAGTAAACCTAAAACTGTTTAGAAAACAGAGTAGGGTAGAACCACCAGATGTAGACACTTTGAGGATTAATTTTTTCTGTTTGTTCATAGCTTGAAGGGAATTAATGCAACAGTAATGTTAAAAGCAATCGTAATGAAAATTTTGAATCAAGGCTTCTCTGAAGCAAGCATGAAATTAGCAAGCCTAAATCCCAGAGAAGAACAAGGATTAAATTTTAGTGCCAACTGCTTAAAGTTTTAGACACGTATATAGTTTTTTCCCTCTTAATACCGAGCAATTATATGAAAAAGTAAGGTTAAGTTTCGTGAGGGTAAAATTATTCTATTTCTGAAATACATTTACACTAAGAAGAATAAAATAACAGATTTTTTTTTTTAATGTCAAGCACTTTTCATAATGCACTCAAAAGGACAAAATAACTTTTCTGGGTCAGAAAGGACAATTTAAGCATTCCTGTAGTTGTCGAAAATTCCAAGAAAATGACACCATAAACGAAGAAAAGTGCGGTTCTAGTCATTTCAAACCAAACTTTCCCAATAAGAAAAATATGCATGTTTCAACACTCAAAGTTATGAATGAAAGCTTTTCTTCATTTGTGGTGTCATTTTCTTAGATTTTTCGAAAACGATAGAAATGCTTTGTCTTTTCTGAATCAGAAAGGATATTTGGTCCTTTTGAATGCGTTATGAAAAGTGTTTAGTATTTTTTTAAAAAAATTTGTTATTTATGAAATATTATATGGAGCGTCACGTGTGGGACAAAATTACCGTTTTCCGTGGATGGCCCTTATTTGTTATGCTAAGTTATAAGGCTACAAAAAATAAATTCGAGTTCTTGGTCTGAGTTAATATTTTTCATCGTACTTAATTTTAAAGACTCATTGATATGGCACAATACAGCTTCCCAGTCTTAATTCACTTTATCCACTTTAGGGCCATTTCTAATCTCCCTAATTGTTTTATTTGCTTTTTGTAGTACTTGTTTTTCATTAATCTTTTAAAATAATTCTTTTTGATCACAAGCCTGTTTAAACTGTGTTTTGTATATATTTGGTGTAGAGTTTATGGTTATTTATTTGGTGTCGAGTTTTTCATTATTTTTAAAACTTCAGCAATTCAGTGGCGCAACCAGGGAGGGGAATTGCCCGTGCCCCCTCCCATGTTTTTCATGCGAGAGGTTTCCATGTTCAAAAACATTTCTTACACTTAAAGGGAAGAGTAGAACGTACATTGGAAATCGAAGATATATTAATAAGGGAAAAAAAAGAATGTCGCGAAAAAATCTAAATTTCTTTTGAAAAGAACCTTGAAATAAAAATTTTCAATCGTGACTCAAAATTGATCAGAAAGTTACATAACACACCTCCTATTTCTTTTAATGCTACGCTTCGGAAGTCCCCCCCCCCCCCCCCAAATATTTAAAGAGCGTCTCAAATCTCGTATTTAGAGTTTCAATTGCGAAACATTTCCAGGGAAGAATTACCTAACACCTCGCATTCTAACAACATCGAGAATCGTTTAAGATTTTTTTTTTTTGGAGCTTCAATTTCGAAAAATTGCCGAACACCTGACGGTAACAAAATAATACGGTCTACTCACGTTTTTAAGACGTCAATTACGAAAAATTTCCGGACGAGGGCCCGATTGCTCCCGTAGGAATCTGAAAATGAAAAAATTACAATTTCGAAAATTTAAGGGGGAGAGCGTTTAAATTTCTCCATCATTGAATATCACTTAAAAACTTCGTTTTCTAGGACTCCAGTTTCAAAATATTTTTGGGGGAGAGCCCCAGAACCCCACTGCTCGTAACATCATCAAATTTTGTCTATAACTGCATTTTTGGAGCTTCAATTTCAAAAAAAATTGGGCAGAGGGGTGATCGATTTAGATATATTTTACCAAACAATCGGTCGGGGGCTACCCCAAAAAGTACCATCTGTTTCTCTACCGTCAACAAATATCGCCTATAATAGTGTTTTCAAAACTTCAATTTTTAAAAATTTCCGCAGAAAGCCCGCCGAAAATTTCCTCTCCGTAACATCAGAGATTGTCAAAAACTGAGTTCTTAGAACTACAATTTCCAAAATTTTACGGGGGAGATAACCCCCGGACCCCCCTGTCAGATAACGGAAATGTTAAGAATGCCCCTTCTAAAATTAATTTCTCGTTAAACCACTGCTGCAACGCAAATATTATTTTCTTTAAGCACTTAAAAATACAACAATGAACAAAACGCTTTTTTAAATTATTATCTGAGAATTATATTAGCAGAATTTTAAATACATAAAATTTTTTGATAGAAAGCTTGAACAAGCAGAGGATATGTTGTAAAGCTTTTTTTTTTGTGTGTGTGTTTTTTTTAATGAGTAGTTTTATATAAAACATAAACATAACAGCCAAAAAAGTTCCCCTCCCAAATCCATAGTTTGGATCCGCCACTGAGACGAGGAGGTCTCAAAGGACAAGTCACGCGGTTGCTATCATCTATAGGAAGTGATATCGACGCAATGGACTCGACGGAAATCGATTGCAAACTTGAACATGTGCAATCTCTAAAAACCAAATTCGAGCAGCTGAAATTGGATTACTATTCAGTGCTGAAGGATGAGGAATTGGACGAAAATGAAGAGATTTTCATTGATCTCGAAGAAGAATTAGAAAAATTAGAAGTCGCCCTCAAGCGCAAGTTCAAGCAGCTGAACAACAATATTTCCCGCTCCTTTAATGATGCACCACCTAACTCAACAATCAGTATCCGGCTTCCCGAAATATCACTTCCAAAATTTAAAGGTAAATATGAAGAATGGTTCCTCTTCAAAGAACAATTAAACTCCATCATCAATAGTAACTCTTCCCTCTCAGATTCACAAAAACTGTCCCAGACAACCAACCAAATCCAAAAGCCATCTATAAGAGATCCATTGGATAAAGCAAGTAGACATCACCAAATCCACTAGATATCCATGCCTGGTCTACATATCCAAGTCCATATCCACCAGAAGTCAGAAAGGTTGCACTTTAAAGACATCCCAGGGAGGTCTGGATATTTGGATCTCTCTTGGATATGATATGATCTCCAATGGTTGTTATGGATTTGCGATAGATATCCACGAGATATGCGTTTTATGTCGATTACGTGGATTAGATAGTCATGGGAGATAGCTATTTAGATAGTTTATAGATATCTAGAATATCCATGTTGTTTACTTTGTGTACTAAGCCTGTAAGCAAAATAAATCTGGACATAAAATGCATCCTTAAAATTTTAAATACTAAATCATTAAAAAAAACATAAAGATTATTAAAATTTATATATTTTCACTACTACTCATTTAAAATATTTACCTAAGAAAAATTTAACATTTTTAATATTAAAAATGCAACCTATATTTACTCAGATATTAAATGCTATAGGTTTAATACACTTTATAATAGTTTGATCAAAAAATAAAAATAACTACATCAATTTCTTTGACTAATGTCAAACTTAAAATGTGCACTTATATTTTACTTTATTTTGATAAAATCATAATTGCTAACTCTAAGCAATAACCTCCTTACTGCAATTTTATATATTTTATAAACCTTATGTCATTAATTGTATTTGATTAAATCTTTTAAATTATACTTGGTAATTTAAAGTAGCTTTACTAATGAATATGCAACCTCCCCCCCCCATACGCACACAAAAAAAATATTTTTATTCAGCTAGTAATTCACTTTATTTGCAACCAATTTGAAATTTTACATCTAATAATATATTATTAGAAACTTGTGGCTCAAATATAAATCCTTATATATTATTTCTGTAGCCTGTTTTTGGTTTCTATGCCAAATTTCCCTCAATTCTTGATCGATTTCTTTGATTTACGGCTTATTTTATAGCTTATGGTGCTGGCTACTGACGAAAAATAGACCCAAGGTCTGAAAATTGTTTCTTTTAGCCGAAAAACCTGTTTTAAAGAACCAGAATAAGGTTTTCGGTCAAACTTATAACTTTAATTTGCGCTATGGCCGACAGAGCTGAGTAGCTTGATCGGCAGAGCGTTCTCTTCGTAACCAGGAGATTACGTGTTCGGGCCCACGTCCGAACAATCTGCACCAAAAAAATTAGAGATATATCGCGCAGTACATGGACACTGAATTAAATGAATAACAGCTATGAGGGAATAGAATAGAATAAATGAGATGGAAATGCTCCTTGCGGATATGAAAACATTCAGTGATTTTGTGCTAAATTACTTCGAAATTGCACGTGTTCTTTTTTTTTTTTTTTGAAGCTTTGGCTCTGGAAAGAAAATTAAAGCATAATGTAAACGAAAATATAAGTAACAGGTTTAAGATTTCAGACTACAAAAGAACTGTTTTTTGTTCAGAAAAAAAAATAATAAATCGTATACTATTGAAATATATATTCTTCTAATGAGTTTTTGACTCTTTGTACAAATAAATAAAATACTACCTCAATTTGAAGGGTAAAATATATATTTTTTCTTCTTTTTGCTAAAAAACAAATAGCTTATCACATTTTTACTACATTCGAAGGCATAGTTCAATTTATTTTGTATTTTAACCGTGCTGTTAAATGATGAACACGTGCTGCCATCTAAGTTATAGCGGTTTAAGCAGCCTGCGATAACAAATTGTAAAAATTTTCAAAAATAAAAACATTTTTCTTCAATATCTTATCTTATATATTAATCCCCTCTCATTTTAAAACTTATCAGGCTGGCCAATGACGAAAAAAAGACTTACGGTCGAAAATTTAAGTTTTCGAAATCGCCTCTTGCTGTTTCAAAACCTTGATGCTGCCTGTAGTTCTTATGCATTTTTTAAAGCAAAGTTCTAATGCAGTTTTAAATTTTTTACGTCGCTTTCGGCAAAAAAAAATAGCCTGTGTGTGTGTTTATATTTTAATAAAGCTTAACAGCACTGGACTTAGTTGTTCGGTTTAATTGATAAGTTTTTTTCGGTGGAGCGTTCGGCTATAAACTATCTGAACTTCGGGCAAGCTTGGGCTGTCCGACATAATATCAAATTTATATTAGTATTACGCATTACATGTGTTCATAACATACACACCTAATAAAATAAATGCAGTGGGAATGCTACTTGGTGTTTCGACTCCTTTATGCAGGCTACAGTTATCATTCGGATAAGTTGATTGTTAATCGAACTGTGTTCTTTGACTACATCCAGACCACTCAACATAATGTAAGCATAAAAAAGTATTAGATTTACCTAAAGAAATCCTTTTTGTGCAGAAAAACATTTTTATTGCATGCTAAAATGTAGATGTTTCTAATAGCAGTGTTCGAACTTTTGTACAAATGAAAAAATATAAAAATAACGCCCGATTAAAACTACGAGTTTCACTCAGTAAACCTTTAATTTTTTATTCGCGCGAATACGATATAAAGCATTAAAAGTATTATCAACTTCATTAGCAAGAAATTATTTTCTACTCCTCTGCTTTCTGCTGAAAAAAAAATACATTTTGTCTACGTTCGAAAAATTACACTTAAGAACGGACTCAGTTCAACTGGTTTTGGTTTTGAATTTTAAGTGTTCGATTAAAAGAGAAACATGTGAGGGCATTTAAGCCGTAACGGTTAAAGCAACCTTTTATGTGAAATAGTTCAATATTCAAAGATAAAAACACTTATTTTCAATCAAATTTATTACTTCTCTAGAATGTTTGTTTCAATCGCTACGTGAGATCTTCGTCATTCTTTAATCAAATTCCATGCTTTGCGAATAATTTTAAATCGTATCATGCTGGTTAATGACAAAACACAGATGCATGATCTTATTATTATTATTTTTTTTTTTTTTGGCAAAAAGCTTTTTTGCTGTTTTTTACTACGCATTCCTTCAATGAATAGCTTTCGAAAAGGAAGGCGCAATTGCTAGGTTTGTTGGAGTGTCGGGCTGTTAGTCAGAATGGCGCCAATTCGAATACGTGCCAATAAATATCTCTTTAATGTTTCTTTTTTTCCCGTCAGATGCTGACATGTGCCGGACTGTATTTGCCACAACCTGTTTTTTCACATGCACAATTATTGCTTTTTCACGAGTCACCACTCAGCCACACTTTTAATGACATTTATGTTTGCATTGAAAATATGTACGATTAAAAGGGGAGCTATGATCACATTATCACAACGTTGTATTTAACGAGGTTTTGTTACTGATGTCTTTAAATTACATGCTTTCTCTTCTGTTCTTACTTTTTTTTCGGTTCTTCTTCATAATGTTCTTCCTTTGAAATTCTTAAAGAGCGAAATACCTTATGAAACGATTTGAAGCACAGTGCGGAGTTCCGCACGGGTCGACTAGTTATAAGTAAAAGGATTTCACACAATGCATAATAGTTAAGGGTCATTCCATAGAAATGTCAACCTCAACCTCAGAAATTTTTTTACCACAAAGCCTTAATTGTGACCTATCATTTCATTCAGCATACTTTTTAGTACATAAATCCTGTAACAGTCCACAAAAATTTCATTCGGTGTTTTTCTTCTGGCTCTAAACGTGCGAGGTTGTAGAAAAGGCTTAGCATGTGCAAAAAACACGCGTCTATGTTTTCTTGTGCAATGTAAAAATTTTTGCAAATTTTTAAAAGAACTGTGTTTATTCTAAATGATTAGATGTTGGTCCAATAAAATTGACAGTTCTTTTTGCATGCATTATAAGATAAGTATTTTAATTAGTTTGGTTATTTCACTGAAAATATTTACGTTATGTTAGTCACGAAAATGTACTATTTTCTGCTTAAAAACTAAACCAGATGATTGAACCAAACAGAACTTTTTATTTTCTTACATCTGTGTCATATCTACTTAAAAAGTGCAAAATATTTATTTTAGTATCAGTAGATATAAAGTAATTAGTGTGACTAACGTAACATTTGAGCTGTAACTAACGTAACAGTTTGCATGTGACTAACGTAACAATTTAAGAATGGCTGCTAATATTTAAAACTTATTTAATTTAATGTACATTTTCATAAAGAAATTTGAATATGTAGGCATTCTACATTGATTAAAAATATAACGGGTGAAAAATACCAGTAATATTACATTGTAGACCTTCTGTTTACTTAGAAAAATACTTTTTTAAAGGTCTTTATAAAGATACTTCCAATTTAAAGAATTATTAAAAAAGAAAAAAGGTGAGTAAAGCAAAATGAGTACTCTACTGAATGTGCATTTAACACAAGAATCCAAGCTTCAGAATTAAGATAATAGAAATACAGTCTTAACAAAGAAGAACGTCTCTATATTTTAGAAAATACATCGCCATCTATTATTAAAATGAAGTAACGGCTGCTCGTTGGAAAACATTTGAAGATGTTACATGATGCAGTGACAACAAGCCCTGCTGCCATATATTTCAGAAAATGCAAGAATGATCATTTAGAAATTCAAACATTTGCGGTGGTGCATTTGCTGGAATTAAAATGCATTCTGCAAAAACGTTCGAATATTTTTTTTTCAATATTACATTTTAATTCAAAAGGATGCACAACACTATTCGTTCGATGAATCAGTAAACCTTAAAAAATAATATGATATTGAAAAGTACTACCGAGTTTCTTATGACGATAATTAGTATATCAGCAGGATACTAGAATTCAGTGAAACTACCAACTTGCAAAAAGTTAATTTTTTTTAAAAGAGAGATATTTAGGATTTAATTAGCCTAAGAATGATGTTATTCAGTTTGTAAAAGCAGTTTTTTTATTTGTTTATTTTTTTTCACACATTCAAATTGAGCTAATTGAACTGGATCCTTCTATTCAATTTCTTACACTAATATAGAAAAGAAATAAAGAAAGAACCATAAATACAACACAAAGAAGGTTTCTAAAAAGTGTAAAAGTAATATAAGAGCAAGAAATTAATTATAAAAAGTTTTTTATATGCATTCATTGCTTGTTATTCGATGGTTACGTTAGTCACGTTACGTTAGTCACACACAGTTTTTCGGAAAAGCACCATTTAGGGCCAAAAAAGATTCATCTGTAACAAATCTGTAGTACAATTTTAAAAATAGATTGTTTACCTCTTACAAATATATCGGCCAATTTTAAATGTATGCGTAAGTTTCAGAAAAATTTGCCTCGTAACATAAGCATTGTTTCTCAGGGTTGCAAAAATGTTACGTTAGTCACGATGCCTTTTTTGGTGAAAAAACACCTGCCAGCGCTTATTTTGCTTCAAATTCTTGGTAGAAATGAAAAATGGTCACTTTGTACATTTTAAATATGCATATTAAACCAAAACACATTTATTTTTACTCCCGGTGTAAGTAAAAAGAGTTTGAAAATCAGCTGCGAATGTTACGTTAGTCACTATGGAATGACCCTTAATAAAGTTTAGTTTATTTGATAAGTGTTCAAAAAAAATTAACTATCACACTAAAATATTATGATGCATTGTGATTAATGCATGTATAATCTGGAAAAAAATAATAGACAAATATGAAAATATTTATTTTGTTTCATATCTCTTAAAAGATGTCGAATTTCAAATCTGAAAACTGAACTTCAATAAAATTTTGATATTCTTAGGCAAAATGACCTACCTTTATATGCTCCTTCCTTTACATGAGTTACACACAGCAATCTCTACTTTTTAAAACTAAATTCTACATAGTGAAGAAAGCTTTAATGTCATCAAAATTAATGTAAAATATTTTTATTGACTAACATTTTAAAAAATGCATACAAACAAAACATCACAAATGCATGAAAATTTGACAGAGACAAAACATCTATGTTTTCAGCAATTACGAATTGCTTCTTGTTTTCACTTCACTGGTGAATGATGTTAGTCATTTGGTTTTTTTAAAGGAGCCTCGGGAGTACCACTGTTGACTGGCTCAGGTCCTGCTTCTCCAGCAAGCACGGTCTCCATCAGCAGCACTGACCATCAGAATCCGCTCCTGCTGTGCGGTTGCTTCTGTATCTTACACACACGCCTTCAAACATACACACGTCTTTACACATACACATGCCTTCAAACATTCACATATCTTTACACATACACATACCTACACAAAAAGCTTCATTTTAATTCAAGATGTCAAAAATTCAGGTTTATTATTATTTTTTTTTTATTTGATTTTATGTAGTCAGGTTTTGATGTGCCACAACTAATTTTTAACCACAACTCTCATGGCAGAACCTGATGCCCTAATTTTGATTAATACTGGGAGAAAACCAATTTATAAAAGTACTTATTTTGGCAATCCAATCTGGAACTTTGTTAATACATATTACAGCAGGAAAAAATACTTAGAATTTAATGCAAAAATTTAGAATTTCAATTACAATAACATGACATTTGGAACTATACTTGTCTGCAACTTAAGTGGACAGTGACATCATCACCACACACAGAAGAAAAACCGAGTTACAGATAAAACGTCACACTTATTAGCTTCCTCACCTTACCTGCTTCACGAATAAGAGGAGATCACCACCTGTGTATGAGCTGCTACTGGCTGGCATGTTTGATTCAAATGGTTTTAATGTTCCTCGCTGCTTTGCTCGTAAAATTGAAAATATTTTAAGATTGACAGAAATTATGACTAAAAAAGGTAGTATGCATGGGTTTAACGAACAAATCTGATTTTTAAACGGTAGAGCATAATTTCACCCGAATATCGGAAAAGACGCAATGAACTATTTCCTTCATTTGGTCTCATCTTATTTCTCCATTGTCAAGTAAGCTTGCAGTCAAGTATACAATACTCAAGAAAATTGCAGCCATAACCACAATTGCAGATGTAACTAGCGTGAAGACCTTTTCACCAAAAAGTCCAAACTGTTTCAAAATATTTGAATTAAACATCTCCTTTTTCTAATTTTTGTTCTGAAAAACAGCCAAGAAAACTTTTTAATTCAAAAAATGAGAAAATTGCAAAAATAATGCTGTATGTTGCAGAATTTTTTTTTAAATAAATGTGACTTGATATTAAAACCCATTTTATTTTATGTTTTAATGTTATGGCTTTTATTTTTGCCGATCATTGACAAAAATTGACTTATGTATCGTTTTTAATATTCCTTCAAGCTATAAAACTCCAAGTTGAATCTTCTCTTTATGCAACGTAAGTATTTACAGTGTCAAATTTTTGTTTTTTGAAAGGAGATGCAGAGGAAATAAAATGCTTATAAATTATAGAACTTTCAATGCTTGCTGGCAGTATCTTGTAATAACATTTAGATTTAAGGAAAAACGATTTGTTATCATTTTCTGCCAAATATTTATTAGTTAAAAATTGTAAAAAAAATGTCAATTCAATTATGAAATTAATGTCACCACATGAATTTGCCAAAGCGTTTGAGGTGGATATGAAGTAGAACACTTGCTTGACACACGGCAGTTTTTATCGATTTTTTAGGTTGAGCGAGCCAATTTAAAATGTACTATTTTATTAAAAATTTAATGAATTGTAGGCAGTTTTGGTTATTTTGGTAATTTACTCTTTTTTTATTCAACAAGCATGTCACTCTCTGTGTGTTCCATCATAAACAGAAAACTGAGATGTTCTAAGTTCGTTTCAAGTAGTGTGTTGGTACTTTTTATTATGCTCTAATTAGGGTTACTAATTTTTAGGTTGCCTTGTTATTTCCTTTACATGCTACTCTTTCTTTATCACCTGAAGAATAAAGTGCATGCTATCACCCCGTTTCAGGTTAGTAAAAATTTCTATTTTTATTGAGAAAATGATTTTTAAATAATTATGGCCATGATTGATACATAATTAAGTTTTAACAAGGGTTGAATTACCTTTGAGATCAGGACCGTTAACATGGGCTTTTGAGATTGTAAAAGTCCTCCCAGCCACAGCTCTTGTTTGTCAGAAATTAGGTACATTTAAAGTTTTGCATGTTGAAATATCAATACTTTTATGATAAAATGCTGAATCAAAGATTTTTTAAGTGAAACTTTTTATGCAAGGGCTTTGAAGTTATGATCCAATCTTTTTGTGTGACGAAAAGTGGTGGGGATAAGCAATGTCGGTTAGAAGGAAAGCAGTGGCTTGCTTGCCTTCAGGTATTAGAGAAAAGTGAGACATTACACTCTTCTCGCTTCCTTTCTCATTTTGTATGGTTGCATGTACTGCGTTCAGGCAGCACGGAGATCAATATGTACATTTGTCGTAAACAGATCATTTCTCTTCTTAAGAAGGAAGAAGATAATCATTATCAGTGGACACATGTATATAATTTTATGTAAAAATATGAATAAGAAACACAATCTGTTCAAAAGTGTTTGATTACAAAAAAAAAAAAAAAAAAAAAAAACTGTCGGCAGATTTAAATGGATATATTTTTGCTGAAATTAAAAAATAATAAATTATTCCTTTGTTTTAACTGTAAAAGGCATGTGACAGCAAAGTTGCACTTTTTGAAGATTAGCCCATTAGTGACTGAAGTTTTTAATTAAACTAATGTTTTCTTTTTCGAATGAAAATGCTGAAAATTTTGTGTTTTAAATAAATTTTATAGATAGAATAACACCAAAAAGTAAATTGAACAACAGAGATCTATGTTGTTTACAACAACAACAAGATTACAACAATAAGATCATGCTATTGACCTGAAAACTTGCATGAAATAAATGAGTTTTCCTCATGCTAAATTGTTTTCAATTTTTAATTTTTGCTTTGTCATAAAAATTCAAAATAAGTACAAGTCCTTTTTTGGTGCTCTGAATTGTTTTAATTTTGTTTCATTAAAAAAATGTCTACTATCTAATTACCTTTCATTCTAGTATTGTTTTGGTACAAAAATGTTGTTGAAAATTTTAAATAATAGATAGTGTACTTTCAAGAAATAAATATAAAATAATGGAGACATCTGTTTCTTATGCATATAAGAATGTTGAAAAAATATGTCAAAATACACCCCCCCCTTAACTTCCCAATTTATTTCTGAATATTTCTATCTGCATCTAGTTTCAAATGAAAATGACGTCTGATTAATATAATTTCAGTTTTCAACTTTATACAAATTAATCTATTAACTAGGTGTGCCCACTAAACCATTAAAATATTCAGAGGTTCTTAATCTCTTTTTTTGGAGTGGGTTGGGGCGAGATAGGATCCCCGCAGTGTGGGGTGCCCCACGTCTTAAGGGGTCCAACGGCCACTGAAACTAAAGAAAAAAATTGAAAAAACCTAGCACTAAGACTTATTTAACGTTACAAATATACACTGATGGCCTCTGGGGAGGGGCTATACAGATTTTGTTGCAGGGAGGCCTAAAATGTATAGATCCTGGCCTGGATAGGATACCTTGTTTTAAGCTTCTACATATTTCTTTTATTACTCTTTCAAACTTTCCTTTGCATATACATGGGTGCCACACCCCTAACAGCACCCCCCCCCCCGTAGGTGGGCATCCTAGGCATATATTTCCTTTCGGAATTTTTAAGCTAATGCTAAACTTTGTTCCATTTAAATCAGAAAAGTGTATATTTTTCCTTTTATAGAAAAAAAAATAAGCAATGCTTTTGATATCAATACAAGAAATATTTCTATGTTCAAAAATCTTTATAAAGCTTAATTTAATGTAGCAAAAACAAGCAATTTTTTATGTTCGTTATTTGTTGCTTATTTATTTATTTTTATTTTCTTAATCAGTTTTTATTCTTTCATTCATTTTGAATCAATTAAAATTATAATATAATTTTCGTTGTCTCGGAATCTTTTGATTAATTTAAAATTAATCGTATTAAGAGAATAAGGTTTAAGAAAAAAAATCTGCTCTTAATTTTGCTAACACAAGGCCATTTTGCCCTTTTTTAATGTTTGAATCAAAATCGAGCGTTTCATTTATTGACTGCATGCATTTTCGAATCCGCGTGCTTTTACATCCTTCAGAACCCGTTTCAGCCACCCTTCCCGCTCCCTCTTGTGACTATTTTTTGTAACGAAACTCGAAAGCGAACAAGGAGCCAATCTTGCAGCTCGGCGGCAACCCTATCTTCCCCCTGTAACCGGTTGCGTTTTCCGAGCGTAGCTGTTGTCGCAACTCTGAAAACTACGTTTTCATATAGGGACTCTACATTATACAAGCCACTGCTGGAAAATTAGTTTTCCCCCTGAAGCCAGGCGGCTTCACAAACAATGCTTAAAAAACGATTTTGGGACTTCGATTTTTAAAAAATTCCGGAGAACTGCCTTGCTTATGTAACTTTTCATGGCGCTAGGGCATAACCATCAATCGTCGAGATGAGGTGAACAAAAGTCTATAGTTGTATTTTTCAGTTATTAATATCGAAAAATATCCGAAAGATCCGCCGAAGCTTCCCATTTTCATTAACGTCACCAAAGATAGTATAAAATTCTGCTTTTAGAAATATCCGCTTCGGGAGCCCCAAAACCTTTTCTTCCCAAAAATAGCTTGAAATGGATTTTAGTTCCGAAAAATATTTCGGTTAGGAATATTTTCACGTTTCCCCTTATCGTTTTCAAATATAGTCAAAAGTGGGCTTTTGAAACCATAGTCCCGAGAAATTACCGAAGGAAAGCCGCCAGATCTAACCGTCACTAAAGAGAGCGTAAATTTGCGTTTTAAACTTCAATTTCAAAAACTTTCGATGAGAGACGATTGAATCTCTTTCCCTTTAGAAACGTCAACAAAGATAGCCCAAAATTGCGTGTTTAAAACTCCAGTTTCGGAAAATTTTCGGGAACAGAGCAGGTCCTTCCAAAGCTACGGACACAAAAAATAGCTTTAAATTGATTTCAATTTTGAAAGAATTTTAGGAAAGAACTCCAGCTTGCATTAGTACTTTCCCTGAAGTCTCGAAAAAGTTCTTAAAATTGCGATATTTGGAGTCAATTTCAAAATTTTCTTCCATGCACATTGAATATAACCAACTCTTTAGTCATTGCAATCAAACACAACCAAAGATTTATTCAAACAATTTTTCTTACGCCAATTTCGATAATTTTCTGGGATAAATACCCTCACCCATGCTTCCTCTCCTCCGGCCTTCGTCTGATGTCACCGAAGACACACTAGTAAATTTTGGTATTACTTTCTTCAAAGATACAAATTGTATCTAAGGAGTTTCTTACTATAAAACTTGTCTTCCTTTTTATAAGTTCATCGTTCTTCTTCTTCGTTTTTTTTTTTTTTTTTTTTGTTATTTGAATCAAAATTTGACATAGAAATTTGAAGAAAGATTTATATGGATGTTAAAGCTTAATCAAAATACGCAAATTACTCTTTGAAGGGCGGCACATTAGGGTTTGCACATGGGCGGCCGACACCCTATAGGATCGGCCCTGAGAAGAATAGGATAAATTACCCCAACAGCTGCTGGATAATGTTGTGTAAAGCATCACATGACGTTTGGAAGCTTGCATCGCTCTCTGTGGTAGCCATATCCGGTATTGACACCTTACGCCGGAACGCCTAGGAGCGGTAATTACATTAATTGACTTTTACGTCTTCAGCCCAAAATGACCGTTTCGTCCTTTAAACACTTTTCCACACCTTCAGAGCACAATAAATTGTCGTCATTGCAATGCTCTATAGTTCTGGCTTTAGTTTATTTCACTTGGCATCGAATTACACTTACTTTTTTACGCGCTACATAGCCCATTGGAATCCGTCCTTAGCAATTGTCCGCCAGTGTATATATACTATATCTCAAGAAGCTGAATTCAAATATAATATTTGGAGGTGCATGTCAAATAAATGGCATAACAAACAAGCACGAGTGGGTTCCAGATTCTAGGGAGACCAACAGGCCCAGATCTATAAATTTAGCCCCCCCCCCCCTGCAGTAAAATCTGTAGGACCCCTCCACAGAGGTCAGCAGTGCATATTTGCAACCTTATAAGTCTTAGTGCTAAGTTTTTAAATCAATTTCTTGGGCCCTTAAGTACGTGGGCCCCCCTGCACTGCGTGGTCTGCGGGTATGCAGATGCGGACCTGCAGGGACGTAACTAGATCATTTTCGAACAGGGGCAAGACCTCGTTTCGGCGCCCCCCCCCCATACAAAGTAAAAAAAAAAAAATCCCCGAGAAACTTCATAACGTCAACAATAGTGCCCCTCACGTACATTAAAGAGAAAATACACGCTCCCTATACATACATACATATAATTATTATAATTATAATACAAGTGAAGAATATTGAAAAGACCAAACCCCAAAAGCCCATAGATGCGCAACGCAGCAAAAATAAAAAGCCAAGTAAATATATAAAATATACAAGCCAAATAACAAGTTTTAAGCAATTCTTAAGAATAATAATGATGAGAAAAAGAAAAATACAAGCAGCAATTAATAGAAAAAGTTGAAAGGTTAAATCAAGATCTCATCAACCGTGGAGGATTCAATAAGTATGGTTAAAAGACCAAAAAAATTAAACTACAAACTAAAAAGTGGGTGTTTAAGCTCCAGTATATATGCACGACAGAATATCATATTAGGCTAAACGCACCACATGGTAAACTATATACAATAAACAAGAACTTAAACCTAAAATCAAGATCTTAAATAAATCTTAAATTTAATTCTATCAAATTTCAACGCAAATGGAGCAGAATCACGGAAGAGACGGTTACATTTGAGGCAGTGTGAAGCAAAGGGATGCAAGTGGCAAAATTAAAAATTTGGAGATAGGTAACCAGTATACATAGTAGGTGAACCCCTCCTCTGTCTTGGGGCAAGAGATAGTACTAGTAGCCCTGGTAGGTGCTGCTGTACAGCATGATTTAGAAAAAATATCAATGAAAGCCTACCTAGGCTATACGCGTTTTACTCAAAACTTGAAAATGTCCACTTACATCCCTTCGCTTCTTACTGCCTAATATGAGTCAAGGACGAATTTTACACAAAATGCATTTGCAATTCATACATGTCTTGTAATGTAACTTTTCGTTACACCGTGATGGAGTACTCTAACCAGTAGAACAAATAGATAAATAACATTCCATTTGGTTTCATTTTTGAATCGTTTCACCACTGGAAGCCATATTTGAATTTGGCAGTGATAAAGGAATCCGCTGCCTATAATGCCATAAGCCTTATAAATGCGACTTTTACGTAATTATAAGTTTTTATATAGCTTTATCACTGTATTGCTTTTTTAAAAATAGCGATAGGGGGTAAAAGTCATTAAGTATTTTATTTATTATTTGACATACGAAGTTATTCAAGGAAAAATATTTTTGTTTCTCCACAAGAGAGTAATTCACAACTTGTTGCAACATTGCTTTAAGAAAATAAATTAAAAATTCTAACTTCAATAAAACAAAGATTTTCAATTATTTATTTTTCAGTATTTTAATATACTACTATGAAAAAATTCGCAAGAAAAATAACAATATTCAACTACAAAAGAGCAACATATCGCAATAATGCGTGAAATAATTTTAAATCAGATAAAAAATTTAGTAGGTTGTTTGTTTTTGTTTCTTACATGAAATTAATTGAATATTACTATACTTGGCTTATCCTGACTTTAAGCTGACATCTTCCTATAGTTCAAAAGGACAGATTATCTTATTTAAACTCTAGCTTAATAATTTTATGTGCAACACATTTTAAATTTTCGCAGTCTGTACAGTTAAATATTAATTATTACAAAAGATAATTTTTATGAAGGACGCACGTCCCCCAACTCTGGTATATAGTACACATCTGAGAAGCAGTTAATAGAAAAACAGAAACCTAATGTGCTTGAGATCAAAACTCTTTCTGTTAACCATTTTTTTTTTTAAACACATATCTTAAAAATGTTAAATATTATATGTTTTCAGTTGAGGTTATTTTCATTTACAGTACAACTTCATTTTTTCGAACTAGCGGGGACCAAAGGCAATCCGGATAACGAAAATCCGGGTAATTTGTAAAACACATTCGTAAATAAGCAGACTTATATTTTATAACAGCAAAAAACGCTGTACCAAAATTACTAAGGATTGTTACTCGCAAACACTTAATCATTTATAGTTCAGCTGCTGTGGTGTAGGAATGACACTCCAAATATGCCATGTTGTTTATTAGATGACTATAATTTATTGCACGTCCTATGCAGGAGTTGTGTATTTAATCAAAATAAATAGCAAATATTTGGTACGTTGACAGTTTCGTTCCGGCTATCATAATTTAGAATGATATCATTTCAGTGAATATATATTTTTTAACTTTAAAAATTTGATCTGGATAAGCCGGAGATCTGGATTAACCGGAAGCAAGATAAACGAGGTTCTTCTGTAATTATAAATATGCATCAAAAGTACCAAAGAAAAATTCAAGTTTAGAGCTGTAAAAAATAGCTGATTTCTGACACATTGATTGACGTTGATGATTTAAGCATATTTAAAATATTGTGTGGGTGGAAAAAATATATTGAAACTAAGTCAAAAATTCATCGTTTTAGTTCAGTTTATCTTAAAAATAACCCTAGTATTTTCTAAAGAAAAATTGGCAGCCTCCCGAACTTTAAATTGAATCTCCATTATTATAGTGAGAGATTTTTTTCCAAGAATGAGAAAAATTATAAAATTCAACGAATTTGTATTACATCATTCAAATTATATAAACAAAGCCTTACCTGCTCTCCTAACGTCTTTAGCATTTAACCTTTAACCACGATGATAAATAAGATGAAGATTGTTGGGGGCCTCTTTTTCGTGGTCTTTCACTCTCTTTCTGAATTCAACTTCACATAGTTTTTTTCGACATATCTTAAAATTGATTTAAAACTATACAAGATGAGCAAAAAAAAAAAACCTGAGAACGGAGTAAAAAGCAGAAAAAAGTTCGTGGTACGAGCGAGAAGATACTCTTTAGAGAATGGTTCTGTTGGGTAAAGATAGTGGCTCCAATTCCTAAGCCATGGGCTACGGCCAAGGGTACAATGTAACGATTTTCCCTTAGGCCCTTGGGGTGGGGTAGACAAGTTCTCGTCATTATGAATGCTGAAAGGAAGACATCATGTTTACAGCTTTATGACGTTTAATTGTAGAAAAAGGACATTTGAGCATTTCCGTTGTTTTGTATTGGTGTGTACTTCCCTCAGCTTAGCTCCCATATTCCTCCTCCGAGAGGAAAACTCTTAGATAAGCTATAACAAGTATTGGTCACTCTGAGAAAACACATTCATGCTATTTACTGCGCCCTCTTTCTCTCTCTCTCTCTCTCTGTCTGTCTATCCTTCCCACTCTTTATCCAGATTAAACCATGCAAACTTACTGCCAGCGCCTGCACAGCGTGTTTTTTTTTTTTTTTTTTTTTTGGGGGGGGGGGGTTGGCTTCTAATAACTTGTCCTTTTTTAAAAAATTAAATTTAAGCATTTAGTCAGTTTAGCGCCCCCAAAATCTGGCGCCCGGGGCACGAGCCCCGTCTGCCCCTCTCTAGTTACGTCCCTGCGGACCTGGAGACCAAGTTTCTCCACAGTAAATGATTTAACTGCACTTTAAATATTACTCAATCGAGAATCTTAAAAAAGAAAAAGAAAAAAAAGAAACTTTGCTGTTTTGACCTTGAACACAGAATGACACTGTCCACGGGCCGAAAGAGACAATAAATTTAAGTTATTGAATACTACCATGGACATGAATACAAGAAGGTTCCTCTTGGAACTTGTGATTGAAATCATTGACATTTATTCTTTTTACATAATTGTTTCCATAAATAAAAACATTTGTAAACGAGTTAACATTATGCTATGTTGGTTAACTTAGTTAAATCAAGAAAGTACTTCTACGGTTTCATTTGATTGAGGATGGGGTGGAAGGAGGGATAAGAGTAGATCTCGGGTTTTGAGTTCCTTCAGAACTTGTTATGATACAAATTTCAACAGGCAATTGAATTGAACTGCAAATTGGCATTAAAACTTAAGGCTGGTTATTATTTTATAAAATGCATTGGGGTAATTGTAAAATGTCGCTCCAAATGAACAAGATACTTCAACAAACACACACAACGCATACCTAGAAGTTCAAAATTTATTTGTCACACCATTTTTAAAATTGCATTTGTTACTTAAACAGTTCCCACCAGATGTCAGCACAAACAATGCGCAACTCGAAGCGAGAAGAAGACCAACAGTTCAAGGAGGAGAAAGAAGGGCCTCCCTGGACCAGTTGAATGTTTTTAGGAAATACTTTTTCACTCTTACACAAGCGCGGATCCAATGGGCAGGGCCTGATTAAAGCACGGTCCGGCGGGTCCGCGGACCTGGGCACCACAAATTTAGGGGCACCAAAATAGCCTTGCCTAAATTCACTTACTTCTTTTTTTTTTTTTTCAAAGCCCATTTTATTTTTTCTCAACTTTAATTGAGAGAAGGCTCAAATTTTTTTAAAAATCAGCTCAAAACCTCATAAAGTTAAAAACATTTCGCGTAAAGAAGTCGTTGTCCCTTAGCTCTGGAATTTCAAAATAATTACTCGGATGACATAGATGAACATTTTCCAGAAGAATTAACACACTTTCAAATTTTTGCAAAAGCTAACCCTTCTCCTGGAGAATGTTTTAAAAGGATAAGATCATTAAACATTACACATACATTTCCGAATGTGGATTCACCCCTGCAGCTTCTTCTTACCTTGCCTATCAGCAGCTGTTCCAGTGAACGTTCCTTTTCATTTTTGAAAAGAATAAAAAATCATTTGAGAAGATGCGTTTCTCAGGATAATTTACAGGCGTTTTCCTTATTGACCATTGAAAATTCTATAACATCAAACTTAGATTTCGATTGAAAAGCGAAAGCCATTTATCCAATTTTATCCAATTTATAGATTTCGATTATTTGATCGACACATTTGCCTCTGTTTAAGTCAGAAAGAAGCTTTTTTAAAGCTTGATGTCAGAATTAGTAAGATTTTTTTTTTTTTTTTTGCAGTTTTAAATTGTTTTTTAACTCTTTTTCGCCTTAAGAGGCAATTTTAACTGTGATTACTTTGGTATTCAAATCCCAGATTTCCTTTCAAATGTAGTAATGTTCCTTTAAAATGTAGTTTCTAGTAATTAGGTTTCTAGTATGAAACATTGACTTTAAAATTGCGCGGATTTTCTCATGTGGGGGGGGGGGGGAACCAACATCTACTCAGGACCTGGGCACCAGTTTGGCTTGATCGGGCCCTGCCAATGGGGGGGGGGGGGGTCATGGGGGTCATGACCCCCTCCCCTTAGCCAGACCAAACATTACACAACAGGGCCTTTTTAATCTTCCTGCTACTGAATTTTTCGAAGGAGAAATTGATGACCACCCAGTTTGTGAACAAATTTAAATTATATCCAAGCACAAAATAATGGTTGGGGGGGGCAAGTGTTGGTCAAGGGGGATGTCATGGGGTCATGCCCCCCCCCCCCCCATAGCTAGACCAAACACAGCCCAACAAAGCCTTTTTAATCTTCCAGTTACAGATTTTTTCGAAAGAGAAATTGAGGATCACCCACTTTATGAACAAATTTAAATTATATCCAAGTGAAAAATTAAGGGGGGGGGGACTGTGGATCCAGGGGGGGGGAGTCATGGGGATCATTAGTCTACTTCCCTTAACCAGACCAATCATTACCCACCAGATCCTTTTTATTCTTCCAGTTACAGATTTTTTCGAAGGAGAAATTGAGGATCACCCAGTTTGTATAAAAAATTTAATTATATCCAAGCGCAAAATTTACGGAGGGGAAAAGCGTGGGTCCAAGAGGGGGGGGGGATCATGAGAGTCATAACCCCACGCCCCTTAACCAAACCAAACATTACCCACCAGATCCTTTTTAATCTTCAAGTTAGATGTTTTTTTCGAAGGAGAAATTGAGGATCACCCAGTTTGTGTACAAATTTAAATTATATCCAAGCACGAAAATAGGGGGTGGGGGAAGCGTTTTTGTATCTAAATTAGAAAGATTTTAGTGCTGAGAGCTCTATCTTTAAGCAGTTTGAGCAGCATATTGCAGTTATATATAGACTGCAATGCATATCTCAACACAAAATACCTGGTACCTCTAAGAAACGAGACAATGTAGAGGCTTTGCTTTAAAAATTAAATAAATAAAGAGGGGGGTGGGACAAGGGTTAAAGTAATTTTCGTTGGATATTTATAAGCGAATTCTGGCAAATAGGTTTTTCTTTAAAAACCTGGAATTACTTCTTGGATTTTTTTTAATTATTTTTTTTTAAGAGGAATATCTTGTTTGAACAGATCATTGCTAAACCTCTATTGCGGTTACATCTATATTTGCACATAAACAAGTAATATTCGCAAAAGAGTTGTTTTGCGGAAAATAAATTTCTTTAAGTGTGCGTAAAACAGTGAAACCTCGCTTAACGTACACCCCTCTTTTCGGACAGTTTTTTTTTTTATTTCCTCCATTTTCTAGGATTAAAACATTAAATTTCCCTTTATTAAAGTGGAGACTCTCAAACTCGGTCACGGATACAACTTTTCTTGTAAAAAGGATTTTTACTCTCATTAAAACGGACACTCTTGGACAATTTTGGCGAAATGTGGTTAGTTTCTGTTTGAAAGAAAAAAGATAAGAGAATCTAAAAATCTTAGATTACGGTTCGCTTCCACCGCATTGTAAACTACAGGTTTTAACACAAAAGAGTGAAACCAAGCAATACAAGCTCCTGAGAACAAACAGGTCGGATTCCAAGAAATACAGCTGTTGTTAGTGAGTGAGGCTATTAAGTTAACAAGTCACATGGTAAACGGCCGAATTTTTTGATCTCATCCCCTGAGTAACAAAACTGTCACTATGTGGTCTACAGAGTTTACAATAGAGGGGTTGAATAGGTGATTCTATTTCCTTTTTAGTTTTATTAAAGCTTCTGCCGCACTTTGTCAGTTTCCGATGGATGGGACTGATGGTAGAGGAATGATGTGTAGGTACTTAAGGCTCTTCTAAACCTCTCCGTAAAATCAGATTCAACGAAAACACGAAATCTGTGGCAACACAAGGGGTGTATCTGGGAGGGTCTAACTCGATTTTTTTTGCACTGCTAATTGGTCAGATTTCATGATGGACAACGTCAATCATTGAGTTGTTGAAAGGACAGTCGTAAATCTAAGCTGTCCCCATCGGTACTCCTTTTGCGGTCGGACGAGGGCAGAGAGCTAGTTCCAAAACATGTCCCCCCCCCCTCCGGCCTGTTTCCCACCACGACAACAGATCGGCGTAGCGGAAAGTAAAGCCCTCGATCCGTCTCTTAAGTGGCGACACGCTCCAGTGTCCGCCATTTTGTGTCGTTCCGCAACTTTCTCCCTATCTCAACAGTAGATAAATGCAGAGTTTCGCTCATTGAAAAGTATCGTTTTCTCAACGAATGTTTGCAGATTTTTGATCGTAACTTATGTAACTAATGATATACATACAAAAATGTTGAATTTTACCTTAGTAAAATATTTTTTTTATTATTAAACCGAATATTAGTAAAAAGGTGTTTTGAAGAAATTTTCGACTATTTTTAAGAGTTTTTTCCCCCATATAGACCTTCTGAGTTACAAATTACTTGAAGTGTTTTAAATATGCGTTTTATTATTAGAAAGTTGGTGTAGTAGAACCAGGGGCGGATACAGAAAAATCTCTCGGAGGGGACGCGGGAAATTGAATAGCACCTCCTCCTTCCCCCTGCCACATACGGTGTTTCATAACAAAGTTTTCATTACTTTATTTTAAAATGTCTTTTTTTTAAAATTTTTTTAGGATCCCTTAAGCTAATGATACACTTCTAAGAACATACATATTATGTACCAATATACTTTGAATGTGGACGTAAAACATCTTTAACGTTTCAAGCCAATTAAATAGTAAACCATAATGTTACCGAAATGCTATACAATTAGCGGTTTCAATTTTAGGAACAATGTCGTAATGATTATAACACGAGGGCAAGGTTATTCAATAAAAAAATATACCCATACCTCATTTGAGGTTTTAATATTATTTTATAGTATTTTAACTATAAAATATTATTTAATTAAGAAAATCATAGCTATTAAACATATAAGTTTTACTGAAAAGGTCAGGACAATTTCTGTGTGGATTTCGAAGCAGTTGCTGATTGTTCTTGAAACCATGATACAGTTGAGATAACATATTCATATTACATACCGCCTCCATTAATATCATGGTTTTCTCAAGAAACTACGATATGATTTCTTTCATTTTGCATTTTTTATAAGCTGAAAAAGAAAAAGCTTTTATTTCGCAAATAGCTTCCTGGATCAAAATAATTCTTTTAGGCACGCCTGCACATTTTTTGAAGAATGTTAGTTATTGATTCCATCAAAGAAAAATTAATGGACGAATCGCGATATTACGTTCCCTTGAATTCAAAACCAGCGAGTTAAATGTATAAATGTATTCTGCCCCTCTAGGACTCCAGCATGACTTCTTTAGCAAATAAAAATGCCATTATTCAAAATATGCTCTATGTGTGTTTTGTGTTCTCTTTAATTAACTATATATAAAAAAAACGCTATGGAGAAGTCAATTAAAAAATTGTGAATAAAATATTTAAATAAATTCATCCTTTTGGGGGGGGGGGGGCACGGGCCTCCTCCCCCCCCCTTAAATCCACTACTGATTAGAACAGTAGTGAGTTAAATTAATTATGTCATAAATTATTTGTGGGAAACAGTTTGAACTTATTCATGCAAAGCAGTATCATTTAGTGAAACCTGTGTAAGTTGACCACTTGCGGTGCAGTACTTTGGTGGTCAACTTAGACAGGTGGTCAACTTATAAAGGGGGTAATGATTTTTTTTTTTTTTTTTTTGTCATTTCTTGCACCATGTATTCATTTTTTGATTGATTGACACTTACTCTTTCTGTTCAATTCACTTTCATTGTTTAGCATTACTTTGAAACAATAATTTAAAATGTTATTCAAATATTTTTAAAGATTATTTTCCCGGAATGACGCATAATGTGTCATGCAAATTTAAAATTTCAGTAAATTGATCAAAAAAAAATTATGAAAAGTTACTCATTTGATAGTAATAGTTCCTAAAAATTCATAGCTTCTCAAAAATTACAAATTTTTTATTCATTTATAACCCCATGATGATCAACTTTTCAACAAAATAACTCCTTATTGAAGTTGGCGCACTTATTAGACACTAGTTTTAGAAATTCCATATGTGTCAGCTATTTTTCTCTGGCTTTTTCCCTTTTCAATTAATTTTAATATTTCATATCTTTTATCAATCTCAAGTTCAACTAACTTTCTTTTTGAAGCCATTTTATGTAAAACTATAACACAAAGAGCAACAAGTTGGAAACTCATAGTTCAAAAAAGCAGTTGAAAATGAAAATGTCGTATCTCTTCATCCCTTGCACCAGAAATATTGCAATGCAAGTAACTTTACTCTTTAGCACAATTCCATTGTTGCCACAAAATATTGCAACTGGAAAAAAATACTTTGTACTTCTCTGTAGGGTTCTTAGTAGTTTTCCCATGTGGTTAAGCTCAAAAGGAGGTTTAGTTATGCTGCTGTTCCATTTAGTTAGTAAAATGCTGGTCTGGTATCAAAAATATTCTTGGAAAGCTTAAAAAAATAAAATAAAATAATTTGCTAAGTAAAATTTTCAAAATAAACCAAGTGGTCAACTTACAAAGGGTTTTTTACAATACTCCAAACCAAATTTGGTGTTCATTAGTGGTCAAGATAGACAGGGGGTCAAGATAGAGAGGTGGTCAAGTTACACAGGTTTTCCTTCATTATATAACATAGGACTAATTCCGTTCCTGACAAAAGCGGTCAACATAGACAGGTGGTCAACTTATAAAGGTGGTCAACTTTACAGGTTTTACTGTATTACTAATGTGTGTAGTTTTCTTTTCTTTTTTTTTACCAACACTTTCTTGTTTCTCATGACGATTTTACATTAAAAAATGCCTTTCATTTAAGCCTGATTTTTAAGGATACTACTAGTTCTTAAAAATTCAACGAACTGATAATAAAATGTAACCAGTTTTAAATCAATATTTAAAAAATAATAATAATAATTGAAATATTTGATACCAATAGGAATTCAAATAAAAGAGTGCAGATTACATCTGTGACGAACTGTTATAAATAGTAATAATGAATTTGTAAATTAACATATACAGGGATAAATCATATATATATATATATATATATATATATATATATATATATATATATATATATATATATATATATATATATATATATATATTTTATTAAAAAAGTTTTCACATCAAAATAAAAATTAAACGAAAACAGATTTTTTCCGGGCAAAAAAACAAAAAAAAATATATATATATATATATATATATATATATATATATATATAATAAAAAAAATCTTCACGTAATTATATAACTTGGTTTGAGTTACATATTACTGTAATCTCAAAGAAGCTTAATTTTTTTAATGAATAATTTCATACTTTTAATATCTTAATTTTTACGCGCAAAATAGATAAATAATTAACTTGGCAACACACTGAAACTCATGGCTATGACACAATTAAAAGCAAAACGACGTGTTCTTAAAATAATTTTGCTAGTTATTCAGACATTTTGAAACTAAATAAACAACAGAAAATTTACATTAAAAATAAATAAAATAACTAGTATATTTAAATTTTGGCGGTTTTGTTATCTTGAACTCAGAAAAATCAGTTTTGAAAACAGGGCAAATATTTTACTACTGCTAGCAATTTATTAGGTGCCGTTACATAGTTGAGCTTTACAATATTTGAAGGAACTATTTATTATGATTTTAGTGAATGTCCTTATTATCCCATGAAAATTAACAAACCATCAGACAGCTTCATGAAAAGTAAAAAATATTACAATTTCAACAAGAGTTTCATAAAGTATCTGAAATTGCGCAGCAGTATTGATGAAAACATTTAAAATGCATGAATAATCTTTCAATGTACTTCGATATAGTAATTTTGAACTGTTAGAACATCTTAATGCACTACACCAAGGCATCTTCACATTAAAGATAGCGTTTGATGAAAAATACGAATAGCAAAGAGAAAATATCTAGTATTCCGCACAGTGAAATCACACAGGCAACGACACAAAATGGCGGACTAAACCCACGTGACTGCCCGCCTCCAATCGCAGTCGAAAGCGGCGCGCATTGCATGGATCAAAGTGTGTCGCCACTTAAGAGACGGATCCAGGGCTTTAGCGGAAAGAACTGACGAGTATGAGGGTGAAGAAAAAAGAATCCAATTCTCCTATTCTATTCTACCACCCTTCTCACTTTTACTTGAAAACTTTGGAATCGCGGGACAATTCTTTACATTTACTCTTCGAATCGAATTCTGTATTTGTTTTGCAATTCATGGGCGGCATAATCTTCATTTTTTTTTATTTGTTTTATATTTATTCGTTCAGTTCATTCATTTATGTATTTTTCAATATATAATTGAGGGGGAGGGGGCGAACGGAACACTGATGATCTTTATAACTTTATCGATAAAAGATTGCTTTGCTTTTTACAGAAATTTCTGAAACTATTCTTGAAAAGAAAAGCAAAACAATCATAGAAAAATGTCAAAGAATTTCTGCGGATGTCGGTGTGAGCATAAAATAAAAACATTTGGTAGTTGTGTAGTTAGGTTTGCTGATTGCTAGTTTGATGAATGTTACAATTAATAAAAAAAGCATAAAGAGTAAATCTTTCGAAAACACTCACGCCCTGTACAAGGATTTTCTGTGCAGTTTTTAATTAGAAAATTATGCTTTTGTTTTGTCTATGAATTTTCTGCGCATCAAAAAAGGAAAGAAAGAAACTGACGAATCTGCATGTTGGCACGATAGAAAACAGGAAGAGAAAAAAAATGCTGTTGTCTTTTTAGTGATCAGAAGGATACCATATTACCAGTGGCGCACAGGAATTTTTTAAAGGGAGGGTCCAAGGTCGAAAGTCTCATTCCATTATTACGCCGTCAAACATATTGACTTGATTTTATCGATTCCCGAGAACAAAAAACAGTAAAAAATAAGCTAATGAATAAATATTAGCATTAAGTAAAGAAATAACCAGAAGTTAAATAATTTACGCTTTTATTTTTTCATAATTAAAAAATGAATTCAAGTTCAAAGGATCTCATTTCAATTTGTAATCACAAAACTAAAAACATAGTTATTACTGTGTATTCATTTATAATCCCCATTCTTCTTCTCATAGGCTAAGTGCACATTATTTTAAAAAATCTCTTAACATGAGGGTTTTATTTTTTCACTTATTAAAACAGAAGTTATTGTTACCTTTGTTTGAAATTATTTCACGCACAAAATATAGAATCGTAATCAATCGGGGGAAAAAGCAAGACCTATGGGAGGGGTCCTGACCCCCTGGACCCTTGTGTGCGCCACTGATAAATACCCACTAAGGTTTTCATTTTTTATACACGTGTACTAAATAATTAGAATGAAATGACACCTCTCAGTAATGCTAAAAGCAGATTATTGCAGAGCTTAGTATTTTTGACAGTTGCATGCAGAATCAACGATTGATTTAAATCTGAGAAAAGCCATGTTACTGCGTACAAAAGCCCTTTATCACGCTCTGAATGCAAATTGGGAATTTTACTGTTGTTTTTCTTGGATAAAAGCCTACTTCAATTCAAACTTTCGTCGATGTGCCTATTCATCAACATTTTAAGATAATTTCAATTCATTGAGCGTATTGTTAAAAGAATAAAAATTATATGTTCACAAATTTTACCAATGCATACAATAAAACGTAAGTAATTGAACTCTAATAGTTTAAATATACTTCGAAAGAATGAATAAAGTGTAAGAAAAGGTACAGTGGTTTAAAATAGTCAGCAAGTGGTATTTAGGAATTTCCGTATCGTAAAAATTTGATTTCTTGATCTTGAGGCAAAGAATGTTTTTTTCTTTCAGTTTGACACTCTCTTTTATTTAAACATTTTGTTCACATAGTAGGAAATTAGTAAAACTCCTTATGAAAATAGAGTGGCGTTAAACAATATGAGTAGCACAGTATACAAATGAAAAACGTTATCTATCATGAAAGCGTCTCGAAAAATATTTACGTGTACCAACAACTACGCTATTGTAAAAAGATTGCCATCAATCATGAAACGAGAAAAAAGATTTTCCTAAAAAAAAGGGAAGGAACATGGTTTTGTTAATATTTTCGAAAAAGATTTTCGTTTAGAGTTCAAAACTGTCATATGAGAAAAAAAAAAAAATGCATCGATTCAATGAATCAAATGTATGATCATGTTCAATCTCGAGAATTATAGGAAAAAATAGATTGCAAAAGACACAAAATTAAATAAGCATTATTCGAAAGGGGAGACAGTGAGGCACTCAATTTACGTGCCGAAGTAATTATCACTATGAGGAACTTTCTTGTTCCCAGTCTCATTTGCTGTACGCAAACGAGAAGACTTGTTTATCCAAAGTGGGGAAACAAAGTGCAAAAGGTGAGAAAAAATTATACATGAAATCAAATGAATTGATATCGTTCCATCTTGAGTATTGGAGGCAAACAAAATAATATGAAAATTCAAAAAAAAAAAAAAAAAAATGATCAAGGAAAAAGAGTACTGTGGCCCTAAATTACTGTGACAGTATCACCATACTGAACCTTCTTGTTCGCAGTCTCATTTCTTTTCATGCAGTCACGATGATTGACAAATTCGGATTGCAAAAATAAACTTTATGTAACATGAAAAGATTTCGGAAAATGCATTGTAAATTGTGAATAGAGTTCTTTGACTGTGAGCATGCGCAAATGATCAAGACGAAGGTTCAACTAATGATACTTCTTGAAATATCGAGAATGTTTTTGATATGAAGTGCTGCTGGCGTCATTGCTTTCTGGATTCTTTGAAAAAATACTTTCAATTAGTGTTTTAAAGAGCCATATGGGTGAAAAAAAGCATCACTTTATACTAGGGCTCGACCGATGGCAATTTTTGGCCGATGGGCCGATGCCGATTGTTGGCCGATTGTTCAAAGATGGCCGATGGCCGATTGTTTTTCTCAAAATGACCGATGGCCGATGTCGATGGCCGATGGCAAAAAAAAAAAAAAAATCGAAAAATTAACCTCTTAACTGCGTAGCCCGAGCTGAGCTCGGGGTGAGGTTTATGTGCAGGCTCTTCTAAACCTCTCCGTAAAATCAGATTCGACGAAAACACGAAATCTGTGGCAACACAAGGGGTGTATCTGGGAGGGTCTAACTCGATTTTTCTTGCACTGCTAATTGGTCAGATTTCATGATGGACAACGTCAATCCTTGAGTTGTTGAAAGGACAGTCGTAAATCTAAGCTGTCCCCATCGGTACTCCTTTTGCGGTCGGACGAGGGCAGAGAGCTAGTTCCAAAACATGTCCCCCCCCCCCCTCCGGCTTGTTTCCCACCACGACAACAGATCGGCGTAGCGGAAAGAACTGGAGGGTGAAGAAAAAAGAATCCAATTCTCCTCTACCACCCTTCTCACTTTTACTTGAAAACTTTGGAATCGCGGGACAATTCTTTACATTTACTCTTCGAATCGAATTCTGTATTTGTTTTGCAATTCATGGGCGGCATAATCTTCATTTTTTTTTTTTATTTATTCGTTCAGTTCATTCATTTATGTATTTTTCAATATATAATTGAGGGGGAGGGGGCGAACGGAACACTGATGATCTTTATAACTTTATCGATAAAAGATTGCTTTGCTTTTTACAGAAATTTCTGAAACTATTCTTGAAAAGAAAAGCAAAACAATCATAGAAAAATGTCGAAGAATTTCTGCGGATGTCGGTGTGAGCATAAAATAAAAACATTTGGTAGTTGTGTAGTTAGGTTTGCTGATTGCTAGTTTGATGAATGTTACAATTAATAAAAAAAGCAAAAAGAGTAAATCTTACGAAAACACTCACGCAATGTACAAGGATTTTCTGTGCAGTTTTTAATTAGAAAATTATGCTTTTGTTTTGCCTATGAATTTTCTGCGCATCAAAAGAGGAAAGAAAGAAACTGACGAATCTGCATGTTGGCACGATAGAAAACAGGAAGATAAAAAAAATGCTGTTGTCTTTTTAGTGATCAGAAGGATACCATATTACCAGTGGCGCACAGGAATTTTTTAAAGGGAGGGTCCAAGGTCGAAAGTCTCATTCGATTATTACGCCGTCAAACATATTAACTTGATTTTATCGATTCCCGAGAACAAAAAACAGTAAAAAATAAGCTAATGAATAAATATTAGCATTAAGTAAAGAAATAACCAGAAGTTAAATAATTTACGCTTTTATTTTTCTCATAATTAAAAAATGAATTCAAGTTCAAAGGATCTCATTTCAATTTGTAATCACAAAACTAAAAACATAGTTATTACTGTGTATTCATTTATAATCCCCATTCTTCTTCTCATAGGCTAAGTGCACATGATTTTAAAAAATCTCTTAACATGAGGGTTTTATTTTTTTCACTTATTAAAACAGAAGTTATTGTTACCTTTGTTTGAAATTATTTCACGCACAAAATATAGAATCGTAATCAATCGGGGGAAAAAGCAAGACCTATGGGAGGGGTCCTGACTCCCTGGACCCTTGTGTGCGCCACTGATAAATACCCACTAAGGTTTTCATTTTTTATACACGTGAACTAAATAATTAGAATGAAATGACACCTCTCAGTAATACTAAAAGCAGATTATTGCAGAGCTTAGTATTTTTGACAGTTGCATGCAGAATCAACGCTTGATTTAAATCTGAGAAAAGCCATGTTACTGCGTACAAAAGCCCTTTATCACGCTCTGAATGCAAATTGGGAATTTTACTGTTGTTTTTCTTGGATAAAAGCCTACTTCAATTCAAACTTTCGTCGATGTGCCTATTCATCAACATTTTAAGATAATTTCAATTCATTGAACGTATTGTTAAAAGAATAAAAATTATATGTTCAAATTTTACCAATGCATATAATAAAACGTAAGTAATTGAACTCTAATGGTTTAAATATACTTCGAAAGAATGAATAAAGTGTAAGAAAACGTACAGTGGTTTAAAATAGTCAGCAAGTGGTATTTAGGAATTTCCGTATCATAAAAACTTGATTTCTTGATCTTGAGACAAAGAATGTTTTTTTCTTTCAGTTTGACACTCTCTGTTATTTAAACATTTTGTTCACATAGTAGGAAATTAATAAAACTCCTTATGAAAATAGAGTGGCGTTAAACAATATGAGTAGCACAGTATACAAATGAAAAACGTTATCTATCATGAAAGCGTCTCGAAAAATATTTACGTGTACCAACAACTACGCTATTGTAAAAAGATTGCCATCAATCATGAAACGAGAAAAAAGATTTTCCTAAAAAAAAGGGAAGGAACATGGTTTTGTTAATGTTTTCGAAAAAGATTTTCGTTTAGAGTTCAAAACTGTCATATGAGAAAAAAAAAAAAAATGCATCGATTCAATGAATCAAATGTATGATCATGTTCAATCTCGAGAATTATAGGAAAAAATAGATTGCAAAAGACACAAAATTAAATAAGCATTATTCGAAAGGGGAGACAGTGAGGCACTCAATTTATGTGCCGAAGTAATTATCACTATGAGGAACTTTCTTGTTCCCAGTCTCATATGCTGTACGCAAACGAGAAGACTTGTTTATCCAAAGTGGGGAAACAAAGTGCAAAAGGTGAGAAAAAATTATACATGAAATCAAATGAATTGATATCGTTCCATCTTGAGTATTGGAGGCAAACAAAATAATATGAAAATTCAAAAAAAAAAAAAAAAAATGATCAAGGAAAAAGAGTACTGTGGCCCTAAATTACTGTGACAGTATCACCATACTGAACCTTCTTGTTCGCAGTCTCATTTCTTTTCTTGCAGTCACGATGATTGACAAATTCGGATTGCAAAAATAAACTTTATGTAACATGAAAAGATTTCGGAAAATGCATTGTAAATTGTGAATAGAGTTCTTTGATTGTGAGCATGCGCAAATGATCAAGACGAAGGTTCAATTAATGATACTTCTTGAAATATCGAGAATGTTTTTGATATGAAGTGCTGCTGGCGTCATTGCTTTCTGGATTCTTTGAAAAAATACTTTCAATTAGTGTTTTAAAGAGCCATTTGGGTGGAAAAAAGCATCACTTTATACTACGGCTCGACCGATGGCAATTTTTGGCCGATGGGCCGATGCCGATTGTTGGCCGATTGTTCAAAGATGGCCGATGGCCGATGGCAAAAAAAAAAATCGAAAAATTAAAAATTACCGTCGGTTCAACGGGAATCTATAACAAAATCACAAAAATCGGTTTCGCCATCTCATATTTGTTTCCAAGTAGGTCTCCAATTCGGCAATGTATCCCCAAATGATCAGTCTCAGATGCAATAAAGTTTTGCATTGATATAAGTAATTGATAGTCACAAAAAATGAGTAAATAGGCCTTTTAGAACACCCGATTGAAAACAAAAAGGGAATAGCAAACCTGGAACGTACGCAGACCCCACATACGAAATTTTAACCTTCTGCAGGTTACCATTTTTGAGTTATAACTTATGAGAGATACTTACGCAGATCCAGCCGCAAAAAACAACGCAATAATTAACTTGTATGTACCTGAATGCAGTATTAAAAATTCTTTCAGGGGTGACTAAAATAGAAATTCATGCTGAAATTCAAGTAAGGGTCAAAGGGTCAGCTCACCCCCTGTGAGAAGAATGTCATTATGATTATTATTAAACTTCAATTTTTTACATCCGAAAAAATAGTACATGGAATCAATGTCAACATTTTTTTTTTTTTTTTTGTGCTCGGTTCTGTAAGGTAGTTCTTTTTAGCGCGTCATAATTCAAAGAATTGACTGGATTTGTTTACTGAGGAATTGCTATTTTGATTTCTTTGTTCATTTTCAAAAGCACAAATTTCTCTAATGAGCTTAACTTTTTTCCCAGTTCTCCTCCCCCTCAAAACACATGTTTTGCGTGTCATGTGTGCCTTTTCCTACTATTTATAGATGTTATCTCATATAATCAAAGCTTATGGTGACATGACCAGCATATCTGCCGAAAGAAATGTGACTTTTGATGAACGTTTGAGGGAATATGATCCATGGCTCAGGCTGTGGCATTGAAAATTTAGGAGGAGGGGAGGTAATTTGAATGGGTTTTGACTTGGGGGGGGGGGGGGGGAGTACTCCGTAGCATATGAGGCGGTACGCTCTCCTGCATAGAATGATGGGCAACCCTGATTAACTGCTACTTTTTTACGTAGGAATAATGACGATATCCATTGAAACTTGACCCCCTTTACAAAAATTTCTGGATCCACCCCTGTTGATGTACTAAATCATACTTGCTGATGACAGTATCACCGTACTGAGCTTTCATGTTCGCAGTCTCATTTCTTTTTCATGCAGTCACGATGATTGACAAATTCGCATTGCAAAAATAAACTTTATGTAACATCAAAAGAGTTCGGAAAATGCATTGTAAATTGAGAATAAAGTTCTTCGATTGTGAGCATGCGCAAATGATCAAGACGAAAGTTCAACTAATGATACTTCTTGTACTATCGAGAATTATTTTGATATGAAGTGCTGCAGGCGTCATTGCTTTCTTGATTCTTTGAAAAAATACTTCCACTTGGGGTTTTAAATAGCTATCAGGCGGAAAAGCATCACTTTATACATGAAATTGAATGAATCAAATATGATCCTGTTCCACCTTGAGTATTGGAGGAAAACAAAATAATATGAAAATTCCAAAAACATTGATCGGAGAAAAAAGGTTGTGAGATACTAAATTAATTGCTGATGGCTGTATCACCACACTCAACTTTCCGTGTTCGCAGTCTCATTTCTTTTTCACGCAGTTGCGAAGATAGACATTCGCTTTGCAAAAATCGACTTTATGTAACATCAAAAGAGTTCGGAAAATGCATTGTAAATTGTGAATAGAGTTCTTTGATTGTGAGCATGCGCAAATGATCAAGACGAAAATAAAAGTAATGATAATTCTTGAAATATGTACAATCTTCAAAGGAGAAGCATTTTGATACGAGGTGCTGCATTCGTCATGACTTCGTTGATTCTTAGAAAAAATACTTTCACCTGTGGCACTAAAGTCACAGGGGAGGAAAAAATGCATGAATTTGAATATATATATATATATATATATATATATATATATATATATAAATAATTGAATTAATCAAATGTGATCCCTTTCCATCTTGAGTATAGGAGGAACACAAAATAATATGAAAATTTAAAAAAACAATTATCTGGGAAAAAGATAGATACTGGCTGATGACAGTATTGCCATAGTGAACTTTCTTGTTCGCAGTCTCCTTCTTAACTTTTTTTTCACAGTTATAATGACTGATAAATTGATATTGTAAAAAAAAAAACTTTATTTAAATGAAACATTAAAAGAGTTCGAAAAAACCATTGTGAATTAAGATAGTAGATCCATGGCCGCGCCGTCCTTATGTGCGAGGTCGTGAGGCGCACTACGGCGCCAGAGTCAAAAAGGCGCCTTTCACTACCAATCAAAAATGTTCCAAATGGGGGGAATCTCTCCAACCAAAGAAGGAAAAAAAAAAGAACTTTTCATTATATCCAGTAACCTATGGGGCCCGCTCAGCCCAAAGTGATGCCCAGGCCCTGGCAAAATTTGGTGCCCCCTCTCACAGGAATATCTGCAATTTTTTTGTGTGGAAATAATCATTCTCAAAGAAAGAAAACGGCAAATCAAAAGTTCCCGAAAAAATTAAACGCAACCCTCCATAAATACAACTAAAATCCTGAAAAAAAAAGAAAGAAAAATCGCCAAATAATAATCAAAAGGGGAAAATTTTACCTCAAAACGAAAACAAAATTTTATTTAGTCACAAAAGAGAAAAAAAACTGGCAACCTTCGAAACGCTACTTTAAAATGAGATTGCGCAAACGATAATTTTCTGATTTAAAATTTCTGTTCCATTAGGCTTAGCAGTGATTTTTAATTTTTTCCTGGTGATTTTAAAGCCTTTTTACTTACAAAAAAGGAAGTATTGTATTCACGAAAAAAAATTATCTCAAAGTCCGAATGGACTAAATTTCCATTTTGCTCACCCACGAATGAATATTGAGTTTTTTTTTCCAACCCAACCACACACGAATATGTGCCTAAACACCCGAAATATCCTTTTTGACATTCCCCGAGTTAATTTCAACGACTTTTCGCGTGACGTCCGTATGTTCGTAAGTGCGTATGTATGTCACATAACTCAAGAACGGTATGTCCTAGAAAGTTGAAATTTGGTACGTAGACTCCTAGTGGGGTCTAGTTGTGCACCTCCTATTTTGGTTTCATTCAGATGTTCCGAAAGGGGTCATTTACACCTTTTTTTTGGGGGGGGGAGGGAGTCAATGTTTATTCAATGCAAACTCAAGTAGTGTTATAATTTATACAAACATTTGGCAATTTCTCGCCAAGCTTTTGATCACCAAGTTTTGTCGCCAACTTTGCGACACATTTGGCGTTTTTTGAGCAATCACGATTGCTAATTGTTTTCATTTGACCGTCCTTGATGCCTAGTTCCTTTTTCAACCCCCTACCTTCCTACTCTGGTGCCCAAGTACCTTCCGGCCAAATTTGGTCCAGATCCGACGAAAAGTGTGGATTTGTATAGGGAACATACATATACACATATACACACATATTCTTTATATATATATATATATTTATTTATTTATTTATTTATTTATTTATTTATTTATTTACGTGTGGTGTTTAACGGAAACAAACTGTTGATTATATATAACTAGCGACGATTATTCATAATTTTCAATAGACTTGGTAAATATGATACATTATGTAATGTTTGTCAAATTTACTAGTTTATTCACATAATTTCCTATTCTTCGTGGATATTGCAATAAATTAGGATTATTGTACATTACTTTCATTTCTTACCTTGGAAAATGTATATTAGATAATAGTATTAATTCTATTAAAAAAAAGTTTATATTATTAACTATTTAATTTTTACCTAAACAAAACGGAACTTCAAATTTAATTACATATTTAGAATTCTAGATAATGTCAAAGTCTTAAAAATTAAAGATCTGAAAGTAAATGCACAACACACAAAGCCTCCATATCAAAAAGCAAACTAAGCCAATATTCTAAAGAAAAACATTTTCTTGTAAGATAACCTATTCAGACTCATTCTGCTATGACTTTCAGAGAATTATTACCAACTGTTTCACTAAACTTCATTTTCAAAGGCATCGTTGTGTGTGATATATCTGATCCTTCCAGAAAGAGATGATTATTTTTAATTAATATTGCTAGTTCTGGAACATTGTCAAGCAAAATATTTTTTCTTTACAAATTGACTTGATTTTTAGTAAAGCTATGGACTTTTATTATATTCACCACTACGAGTCAAGGAATATAGTTGATAAATATTAAATACTAGTAGTACCCACACGGCTATGCCCGTAGTAGAAAATTAAAAGGTCTTATGGTTCGCCTGTATAATTACAAAAAATGTATGGTGAATTTTTCACCAATTGGCTTACACCATGTTACTGTTCCACGTTATGATAACTTGGTAATTTACTCGTTCATCGTATGATAATTTTGCTCGTGAAAATGTTCTTAAAATTGGAATAGAAAAAGAAAAAAATCGAATTTTCGAAAAATTGCTTCGAGGTGCACACCTCACGCTACAAACTAACTTTGTGCCAAATTTCCTGAAAATCGGCAGAACGGTCTAGGCGCTATGCACGTCACAGAGATCCAGACAACCAGCATCCCCCAGACATCCAGACAGACTTTCAACTTTATTATTAGTAAAGACTATTTCCCCTGCTTTGACGCATAGTAAATGACAGTAATTTTTGATCGTGTTTGTGGGAAGCTTTCTTTTCTATTCTTCTGAAATTACATTACACCACAAACTGTCTGAAGCCTGTAATTTACCCCAAAGAAAACACGTGGAATGGAATGTTTTACCTTTTTCTTTAGTATTGTTTAATCACCGCAAGGTAGCGTATTCGAGCTCTGGAGTTGGTAATACGATCTGACCGTTTTTTAAATAATTTGACTAATTTTAATAATTTTAAAAATTTATTTTAATCGGTGCGCTTTTATTATTTACGGCTTCTGCCGATGACATCACAAATGATGAAATGCCATTCACTGTTGCCATTCGTAGAGCTTAATATTTAATTCGCATTTTTACTCAAGTGTAATGGCAACGATATGGTTGATAACAAGCGTAGAGCGCAATATTTAATTCGCTTCTTGATTACAATAACGTGAAAACGCAGTACACAGATGCGCCTAAGTACATCATTTGTGACGTCATAAAGACCACGTCTTATTTTCAAAATCGGACATGTTAAAAAATTCATTAAAAAATAAGCGTCTGGAAAATGAAAGTTTTTTTCTCGCTTCATGTTATTTTTTATTTTTTTTTGCTTATTCTATCAATTTCAATGACTAAAAATTAGTACTTTTGACTGAAGGAAACAACTCCATTTTGAATAATCTCTGCGGAATATGTATAATCGCCAGATTAATCTCGTTCTACTTGCACATACATTCAGGAGAGGGAAATTTCATGATTTACTCGCCACTTCCCCTAATGTGGCTAGTGTATTTTATGTGAATTGGTTTATATTTTTGCAAATTTCACATCGAGATATAAATCGCAATCACTGTACTTGGCGGTATTTTTTTTAAATTAATAATTTAATAAAGAAATACATAAATAAAAATGGCATTTCGAATTTTTTTCCCATTATAAAATGCGGTAATTTTCACTGATTTTTCAAACAAAATAACTTCTACATTTAAACGGGGGTACTTATATTAAAACAGCATTGAAAAATATATCACCTAAATAATTTCAAAAACTTATCGCATAGAACTCGAAAGAAGAAAAAAGCTGTTCTTTTTAGAACGAATTACGTCGATGTCACACAGATACAAGACCAACACACAAAACGACAAGGAATGAATGGTCATTAGTCAGTAATTTATTGCCTGTCATTGAGGTAGAGCGGAGGAACGGAGAAGCAGCAGACAAGACCCTGAAGACCCTGGGGGGAGAAGAGGAAGTGGTCCCTCAAAGCTCAAAGTGGGAGGAAATGGGTGTGGTCTGGTGAAAGGCGTGTTTTTCGCAGTTTTTCACAATTTTTCGAAAACAAGGCTTTACTCCGTGGAGAATATCAATAGAACAAATTGTCTCAGAAACAAACTCAAAATATGTTTTTAAAGAGAAAAGTTCAATCTCTTGCGCTCCTTTTTCAGTTTTTCCATATCATTTTTCAAACGTGTTAAAATAGTCGTTTAAAGTTTTAAAATGCTATTAAAAAAATTTCAAAATAATTACAGAAAAAATAAAAAAGCGCATATCTAGTTCTGTGTCATAGCCATCGTTTAAAACAAACCGCATGAAAATATTCCAGTAATTTCTCGTGTTATGCTTTGCATAGGTAGCAGATTTTCCCGTAGAGAAAGCATTAGCGTCGAAATCCAAGATGGACGGTATAGAAGAGCCTTAACTGTGTAGCCCGAGCCCCTTGAGTAGGGGCAGTGGACTTTCCTGCAGTACTCGAAGCAACTAACCGCAGGTGTCTTAAGATAAATTCCGAAAAAGGAGCAACCGCGATTAGGTGGAGAGTCAGTTGTCGATCTAATTTATTTCCGCTAACTGGACAGGCGCACGTGTTCGAGAGCTATGAGTAAGTTCATCCTAACGCTGCTTGAAATGGATGTGTACTCAGAAATTGTGTATTTTTAGATTGAAATTAGGTACTGAAAATTAATATTCTCGCAAAATGCTGAAAATGAAGTTTTCATTATAATTAATTATCAAATACAAAAAGATCTGAATTAGAAATCTTAGTCTGAAATAAATATAAAAGTATAACTAGCGTGCCAGCATAAAATCTTTATTAATCTGTTCAAATATAAATATTCTGTAAGTTATACTTTTTCAAAAATATCATAAATTTAATCTCTCTTATAAAATGAAAGTTCATGGCAATAGCGTCCCTAGGAACTCTAAGTGACACTATTGTCCGATGGAATATGAACTTAATCTAATAATGTGGGTTATGTCATGCATCTTATTTTTTTATTATTAATTCTTTTCGATTTTTTGCGTTAAATCCGGAATTGAGAGGAAAATTTTCTTGTCACACAACACAGTTCCGTGAAATTAAATTTTTTATATTTGCAAAAAAAGATCATGTTTACAAGCGGTTTAAAACAATGAAATAAAAGCACCATTTTGGTTTTAAAAAAATGCAAAGTCCCTCCCCCCCCCCAAAAAAAATGCTGACATCTGTTTTGGAGTTAAAAGCCCGTTTTTCAAAGCAAAAAGGTACGAGCTTATTGGTATAAAATGCATACTTTTCCATTAATTAAATTATTTTTTATGAAGTATGTAATACCATCACAAAACTCTTATGCTTTATCAACTCTTGAAGAGGAAGTATGAAAGGTTTTTAGAGCAAATTCAATGTGTTCAGAGCACTCCCCTAAACATTCGAGGTAATCTACAATACTTCTCACTTAAAATTAATCCTGAACTTGGACTGATATTTGCAATTCAAGTCTTCTGAAATATATTTATTTACGAACTGTTACGACAAACCCCTCTCAAGATAAAATTCTAACTTGTTATACGGATATCTGTTTTGCGCTTTTCTTTTCTCTACAGAATGCCTTTCCGTCAAGCTCTTAATAAATATCCTAGTATGAAATAAATAAATATCTGAACTAAAAAGTAAATGGGGGAAAAAATCAACAACTTTGGAAACAGCACAAGTTTACCAAAAACTCCAGTCACATGTTTCGGGAAAAGGGGGGGGGGGGAGGAAGACCTTTTTCATAGCAAAAATTTTTTTAACTTAGGTATGGACTTTATTAGATGTTCTAATTACCTTATAACATCCAAAGCTGACATCTTCTTATATTACAAGTTTCTCATTGCAATCCTCCTCTTCACTGCAATACCCTTCTATCTGCACTTTTTTTTTTTGCAAATTAATGCTGTTTTAAACGATGTTAAACTTATTAATCACCAAGTGCTTCAAGTTTTTATTTAAAAATAGAAAAATATTACGTATTGCACCTTTTATGCAAATGTTTTCAAAGGAAAATATTAATTATTTTAAGATGAAATTGCGAAACGCTTCTCATACACCTGGTAAAGCTCGAACTGAAAACACTGCAGAGAAACATGATGCATTATTATATATGCAGGGTGTCTCAGTTAAATGTTTCAGAGCTCCTAGGAGGGGTGGGATGCATCCTGACGACTTGAAATTATATCGCATTGCGGGATCGGAAATTCTTTCTCTACCCGAGAAATTCGACATATGCCAGAAGTATTGTGCGAGTTTTGTTGGCAAAAAAGAGCACTAAATTTAGATTTTAAAATAAATATCTAGTACGTTTTCTCTCAAATTTTGAGTTGTGTCACTTTCCTTGCAAGAGTGCGAGAGATAAAGATATAATTAGAGAGAACATAAGCAGCTGGTGCACAAAAAAGTTGGAGATACATGAGGGGGGGGGGGTAGGTAGGCGGTGCCTGTACAGGTGACTTTTTCTAAAATTTAATTTTAACGTTATTATTGATTAACAGACCTTTTCTCAAAATGTCCGGGGCAAGACCTCAAATATTGGGACTAATGGTCATATGGTACTTCTTTCAATTCGATGCTACATTTTTTAATTTTTATAAAATAATAGGAACCTTTTCTTTTGAAAGAAAAGGGGGCAGTTGTCCCCCATACTAGTCGATTATAAATATATGTAAACAGAAAGAGAATCTAGTTGGACGTTTTTATTTTATTACAAAGAGTCAGCTGAATCTAAACTTGTGTAGCGTTTTAGTTTGTGTAAACTAAACGTAGTGCAAAAAAATCGTGGCATAACGTGAATCAATTAAATGTATCAATCTGCAATGATGTAGTTTAGGAAAACGAAGGGGAAGGGATGCTGCCCCCCGAAATATTTGAATTTCAATGGTAAAAATAATGCAAATTGTTATGTAAAATCGTTCAAAACCACCTTTACTTATGCTGTTGCTTTTTGTGGTCTCAAACCCCGTTGAGGCTAGTAGTTTTCCTTCTAATCAATATGTTCTTCCTGTTTTTCCTTTTTTTAAAAAAAATAAGATTTAAGAAGTAGTAGTTATCACATAGCGTCACTTTTACTATTATAGAGTGACAAGGTAGAAAATACAACACGTGTGTGTGAGCTGTTTGCACCCCCAAAAGATATCTATTCAGAAAGGCTTAGAATGCGATGCGAATAAAAGACTTCAGACACTCCCAAGAGAGATAGATGAATACGGAAACAGGTTCGCTGTCGTATCAGTGCATTCCATTAGCCCTCCTTTCTTTGCCACAAACACAATTGTGGAATGTGTAGTTTTATAATAGCAAGATTCACTAACAGCTGGTGAATTTGAATAGAAAATCTTAAGTCAAAAAAAATGTAAAAAAATAAATAAATAAATAAATAAATAAATAAATAAATAAATAAATAAAATAATAATAAATTTAGTCAATGATAAAAAAAATCATTAAATAATACAGTAAAATCTCATTGCAGCGAATACCTATGCAAAGAAATTTCCATTTCAACGAAATAAATATTCAATCCCATTTTTATTTCTAGTATACATTTAACACAAGATGACTGGTTTTAGAAGAAATTGATCAGAGAATATTCTTACTTTTCATTCTGCAGCTGAAAAAGAAAAATATAGTTCTGCTATAGGAAAAAAATATTTAAAATCAGTGAAACATAGTAAAAGACTCTAGGTTTCACGAACAGACATTATGTTTATGAGACCTAAGGAATAGTATTTCTTCTTCGTCAAAAGTATCATCACTTCACCAGCAAAAACTCGACCTGTCTCTTCACCTCAAAACATCTTTAATGTAAAGTAAATTTCAAGTAAAGTTTATTTTAATATTTTTAGTTAAAGGTAAATGAGGTAATTCTGTATTGCGTTTTTTTTTTCTGTTTTTTTTTCAATGTGTTTCAAATCAATATGTGCTGAAAAATTCTTTTTCTTTTTTTTTCCCTTTAACACATTTAGTTCTCTTCCGGTAATACTTTCCATAAAATTAAAAAAAAAAAAAATCTGTTCGGAGTATCCGAAGATTCGGACATGCAAGGCTCTATTGCATATCGTAAACAATCTAAAATGTAAAATAAGAAATAACAACGTCAAAAAGCACGATTGCAGACTACTGCAGACACGTGTTTCGGCGTTACAAGGAACGCCTTTTTCAACGCAAAAGAAATGAGCTTATAAAGGAAAAGACATCCGAAAGCTCATTTTTTTTGCATTGAAAAAGGCGTTTCCTTGTAACGCCGAAGCACGTGTCTGGAGTAATCTGTAATTTGTGCTTTTTTGACGTTGTGTCACTTCATATTTTACTTTTTGACACAAAGGTATTTATTTAACTAATCTTGGATGTATTCAAAACGAAGCAATATTCCTACAATTCACGATATATTTTCAATAAATATGAACAAGAAAATTAAATGATGCTTTGATTATACACATAAATTGGATCGATATTAGGAGAAGAATACTTCTTATACGCTCTTTTCGTTATTCCCCTCCACCTTTTATTCTCATCCGAGCAATTTAGTTTTTATCATGATCAAATTTTCACCGCCACTTGGGATGTTTAGCCATGAATATGAAAAATTAAGAAACAAGAACAAATTTTAATAGTTTGAAAGAAGAAAGGATAAAAATACAAAAATGTATGCTTTCCCCTCTTACTTATATATACACGTATAATATATATGCATTACAAATACAAATACAAATGTGACGACCAGCAACAGGCTCTGGGCCCAGCTAGGCTGGTCCTAGTCAATTAATTAGACTCCAATGAAGATCAATGGCCCTCTTAAAGCTATCCACCCCCTTGCTCATTACCGTCTCTTCCGGTAAGCTATTCCAAGTGCCCACGACCCTGCTAAAGTAGTAGTTTTTCCTGATTTCCAAGTTAGCCTGAGATTTAAATAGCTTAAAACAATGACCCCTTGTCCTGCTTTCCCCACAAAAATTTAATCCATTTACATCTTTCATTTTGATAAATTTAAATAACTGAATCATGTCCCCTCTGACTCTCCTTTGCTCCAGGCTATACATGTTAAGCCTATTAAGTCTGGTATCATAATCTAAAACTGAGAGTCCCCTTACTAATTTAGTTACCCTTCTTTGAACCCTTTCCAATACAAAAATATCTTTCTTCAGATAAGGCGACCAAAACTGAACAGCGTACTCCAAATGAGGTCTTACTAAACTCCTATATAAAGGCAGAAGAACTTTCTTAGATTTGTTTGAAATAGATCTATTGATAAACCCGAGCATTCTGTTGGCTTTGTTACTAGCAATACTGCACTGTTGACTAAACTTGAAGTCCTGATTTATTAAGATACCCAGATCCATAACATTTTCTGCCTGATTTATGACTGAACCCTGTAAATGATATCTCATACGCTTATTTCCATGACCTAAGTGTAACACTTGACATTTCCCTACATTAACTGCCATACCCCATTTATCTGCCCACTTCGTAATATGATTTAAATCCTCTTGAAGCTGATTTACTTGTTCTTCATTTTCGACAATCCCCATAACTTTTACATCATCAGCAAAACAATTCATGCTTCCAGAAATATTTTCATTGATGTCATTCATAAATATAATAAACAAAAGAGGCCCTAAAACTGATCCCTGAGGAACCCCACTTAAAACATCACTCCAATTAGAATGATTTCCTCTCACAACTACTCTTTGCTTCCTACCAGTGAGCCAATTTCTAACCCAAAGTAATGTTTTTCCTCCTATTCCTATGTCAGCTAACTTGCTGAGAAGAGCAACATGCGGTACCTTGTCAAAAGCTTTTTGAAAATCAATATAAACAACATCCACACATTTTTTGTTATCTAAAGCTGAGGTAACCTTGTCGTAGAAATGCAATAAATTAGTAGTACAGGATTTACCTTTCCTGAAACCATACTGCAAACTAGTCAACAGACTATTAGTCTCTAAGAACTGGTTTAAACATATACTAACACAACCCAGATCTTTTTCGAGTACTAATTCTAATCACAGAAACTAGATTCTAATGCTCGTTCAAGCACGAATTCCCACGTTGATTCTTCTACAATAGTTCAGGTTTTCTTTTGAAAGGGAATTAATTCTTTGCTCTTGCTTTTCATGGGTGCAATGTCTGACTGATAAGGTGTATACTGACTGCGCATGCGCACTTCACAGTAGCTACATTGTTGTATCTACAACGAGAAGGCCTTCATTCTTTGTTGAACATTGGATGCATTTAGAACATTTTTTTCTTAGCGAATACTTATATGCTTCATAATGTCAGACGCAGATTATTCGAGCAACGACAGCTTGATTATAGTATTTATTCTAATGACCAAGTGACCAAGAATCTTCTGATGAAGAAAACAGCGCAGATGACAATTTAGCCAAATACACCCCCCCCCCCCATCTCCGCCGAAAGAATACGTACTCCCACGACCCGACAACGATACTTGAGTCGCTAGTCACCATCTTTATTTGGGGGCCCTCCCCTCCCCTGCTTATATTGTTTATAAGTTTAGAACAGCGATTCTCTCTTGGTGGTTAGGTGGACCGGTACCAGTCCGGAGGAAAAATTTGCCGGTCCTCAGGGGTTTTTGCTCGTCCTCGATTTAAAATCTATATAAATAAAACATTCAATATATACGTATGTGTGTGTGTATGGCGCCCTATGTAAATCCACAGTTTACGTCGGATCTCGAACAATTTGGCAGGGAGGTACTTGAGCACCCAAGAAAGAACGTAAGGGGGGTTTCGAACGCGAAAAAAAAACCGTTTGAATTCTAACAATAAGATTAAAAAATGGCGTTTTTCTATAATATGAGGGCAAAAAAATGCTCACAAAAATTAGAATAAAATATCCACGGAAACCACTGATTTTTCTGCATCATTTGTTCCAATGTCCCAAGGTGATTAGAACGTGAGTTACAACTGTTTTTAACTAATTTCAGTCTTAAAATGTAGGTAAGCCTTCAATTTGAAATTCGTTGCTGCTTACGGTCTTTCTTGAACAATGATTTTATAAAAATTAGTAGCGTGACGAAAATCATTGACGTTTTTCTTTCTCGAATACGAACAAAAAAAATCTACCTTTTGTTTTGAGGCTTTTTCAATAATTGGGGGATTTAAAAATTTTCTATTTTGGTAACTTTTTCTCGCTTCGTTAGGAAATTTTGCAGATTTTTAATATTATATAGCCTGATCGTTTGACATAACTTTTATTTTCGAGGTAGACCGATTGAAGCCCGGGTGACGCAGCTATGAAATAAACAAATTAAAAATTCTTTATTCAAAAACAAATAAAGAAATAAATGTAAAAGTCTAATAATATCCTATGTAACGGTTTTTGCATGAATTTGGTGATTAATTTTCAAAATTGTCTGATTTTTCTCAAATGCTCACTCACTTATGGATAGTTGTTACAACAATTAGCTATCTACAACCTTTGCTATAAAATGTTTTGCAACAAATTTCTAATATGTAGTTAAAAAAAAAAAAAAAAACTCGACTGCCCACTAACTTTTTCCACAACAATCCGCGAGTCAAAAATTTCCCTTTTTTTTGGAGGAAAAAAAAATAAAAATAAAAAGAAAAGGAGAGAAAAAAAAGGGGGGGGGGGGGGGATTCTCCGATCAGATTAAATTTTTAGCAGATTTTTCAGGTTCTGCGAGTCATTTTCTTTTTTTTTTCATATAAAAAAATAATAATAAATAAGGCAAGAAAAAAACTGACCGGTCCGGGAGTTCTTTTAAAAAGATGTTGCCGGCCCGCGGGTCAAAAAAGGTTGAAAGAAAAATCAATTTAGTGCTTAGGTATTATAGCAGTCACTGGCGTAGTCAGAATTACAATCTGGGAACTGGGCCGTAGCCTACGGCTCCTGCTTTTGAAATGCTCCCAAGTGACTAAGATTTTGATTTAGCCAATGGCTAAATCCAGTGGCGCACATGGCAACCCCGCGGTGCGGGGGGGGGGGGGCGGGCGCAAGAAGTATGAGGGCGTACGTTCAGAAAAATAAGCACTATGTTGAAATTTAAATCTTGCGGGGGGGGGGGGGGAGCATCAAAGTCTATCTACGCCCCTCTCCCCATATTTTAGTCGGATCCTGCATTTGATTTTGATTTCAGTTACAGTTGAGGTAAACCTAACCTGACAGCGTCGTGATGTTATCATTAGGATCTGCTCAGCCTTCAAAATGCTGCCAGGTTAGGTTTGCCCTATCTATAGTTACATTTTGTAAGCAAACTCTTCTTCAATTGTAAGTTTGTAGAAGTCGGTTCCGAATGACAATGTAACATATACGAAGCATTCAAGTTTATCGTTTAAAAAAAATACAATTGCTATTGAATATTTTGCCGGCTTGAAATTATTAATATAGAACAGGATAAATTATAAATGTTTCAGTCTGAATTTCATTGCTAGAAAACTTTGGTTTTAAGTTGGTTGGAACCAAGGAAACACTAGCACACCCAAGTAAATGGGTGTGACTCAAACCATACGTGATGAAAGTTAATGCCCCAGCTTTTGACTACCATATTAAAATTTATGCAGCAAAACTACAAACCGTTAGTTTTAAAAAAATAACATTGCTTATCATAGTATAATCATGTAGCAAATACTAAGTTTCGCAGTTTTAATAAGCAATCTAATTATCCATAGAATATAAAGAACTTCATGTTAAAGTTTGTGGTAAGGGAAAGTTATTTCAACTTCCATCAATTTTTGTTTCTTTTTTAAAATGTTATTTTTTTAATTTTTAAATTAAATTGATTTAATTGCGCAGTTTTAAAAGTTGAACAGCAAATTTCAATAACTAAACTAGTTGACTAGCACTTACAAAATATATAACGTCTGTTTGAACATAAGTAAATATTTCGGAATTTCGTAGTAAAATGCTTAGGTCCTTTTGAAGCTAGGAGAATTTCAAAATGGTTTTCAGAACAAACCTAAGAAAAGAGAAAGCCAAAATGAATACATTCCAGCTGTCATCGTCAACCTACCCCTTGCACCTCAGGGACAGCGTTCCCTCCCACTCTTTAGAAACCATCGCGCGGTGGATCCCCATAATGGCCTGATTGATCAAGCAGAAGCTCCTTTGTAAAACGAAAGGAGTAGCAACCCAGGAGGTCCTGGAACCAAATGCATTGCTGGGAAGTGAACATTTCTCTTCAAAATGTTTACGCAGAAAATGACCTTTTTTGGCGAAGAAGTTCTCGCAGTAAAGAGGTTAAAAATTACCGTCGGTCCAACGGGAATCTATAACAAAATCACAAAAATCGGTTTCGCCATCTCATATTTGTTTCCAAGTAGGTCTCCAATTCGGCAATGTATCCCCAAATGATCAGTCTCAGATGCAATAAAGTTTTGCATTGAAATAAGTAATTGATAGCCACAAAAAATGAGTAAATAGGCCTTTTAGAACACCCGATTGAAAACAAAAAGGGAATAGCACAACTGGAACGTACGCAGACCCCACATACGAAATTTTAACCTTCTACAGGTTACCATTTTTGAGTTATAACTTATGAGAGATACTTACGCACATCCAGCCGCAAAAAACAACGCAGTAATTAACTTGTATGTACCTGAATGCAGTATTAAAAATTCTTTGAGGGGTGACTAAAATAGAAATTCATGCTGAAATTCAAGTAAGGGTCAAAGGGTCAGCTCACCCCCTGTGAGAAGAATGTCATTATGATTATTATTAAACTTCAATTTTTTACATCCGAAAAAATAGTACATGGAATCAATGTAAACATTTTTTTTTTTTTTGCTCGGTTCTGTAAGGTAGTTCTTTTTAGCGCGTCATAATTCAAAGAATTGACCGGATTTGTTTACTGAGGTATTGCTATTTTGATTTCTTTGTTCATTTTCAAAAGCGCAAATTTCTCTAATGAGCTTAACTTTTTTCCCAGTTCTCCTCCCCCTCAAACCACATGTTGTGCGTGTCATGTGTGCCTTTTCCTACTATTTATAGATGTTATCTCACATAATCAAAGCTTATGGTGACATGACCAGTAGGGTGTCCCGTCCATATATGAGAAAAACAAAAATTTGAGCTACACTATCACAAGAGGTGTCAAAATTTGCGAAATTTTTCACAGATCACGAAAAAGGTAAAAAAAATGGAATTGCGTGTCATCTTGAGGGCTCTACCGCTCTTTGAAGGTTTGCATATTTTACATTTTTGACAGACCTAAACGATATGATTTAAAAAATACAAAAATAAAGTTTAGAAAGCATTTTATTTAAGAAACTAATGAAACAAAGCACAAGAAAACAAAATAAACAAACTACAGTTTATAAATAATGACAAAAGTTTAGAATTTAAACTTATTTTTGTGTCCAAAATTTGGCATTTCTGTGCGAGATTGCAACCTGGTTCTAACGAAGCCATCTCTAGAAGTAGCGTTAGTAACACTTTGTGAAGCCTGTGTTATTAGTTTAACACATCTTTCCACATATTGTGAGTGGCAAGGAAAGTCAACGATTTCCAAGCTATTATCTTTTGCCATAATTTGAAGGTTCTCGTTAGAAGTATGTCGAAGAACCGGTGGTGCTGTAACCTGACACTCTTTCCAGACAATTATTTCCGTATAATCTTTAGCAGAGAAGTTAATTTTTGGTGTTTTAAATATTCTGCGTTTAGTGCTACTTTCAGCCTCTCTAGCTTTTTTTTATTCTTCGTAATGCTAACTCCCGAATGTGCTCCCTATCATCAAACAACATACTGACCAGCAGGTTTTCTGATTGCGCAAAAAAGCATTTCTTTCGATAACAGAATACACAACAGATTTCAAGTTTTCGGGTAAAAATCGAGAGTACACAATCATTTGAAAAAGATGTTTGGCTGCTTCCTTAAAAGATGACTTTTGCTTGATTAAGAACCAAACTGGAGCGTACACTTTAACCACGTAGTTAACAAGTAATCGCAAATTTTCTGTTGGATTAAGAGTACTTACATAAAGTCTGAGTATACGATTAGCAGAAGTAAGCCATCTCGAGTGCGCCATTTTTCCAGGTTGGCGATTTGCCAGCTCAGGACTACAGAAACCAGTTGATACAGCTTGACAAATCTCATAAAGATATTTTTGATCCGTGCTTAGTTAATCAACCACATTTTTCGGCAAATTAGGCAAATTACCATCCACCGCGCAAAAAGACAATCATTTTATTTTCACAACCAGCTAACTGTTTTCCAATAGGTCCGGAATATTCTTTAGGACCCAAAGTGCAACCATCTAAGGTCAAGAATAAATGACGAAGGGGTAATTCGTTGGCATGAAGCATACACACACACCATTGCAATGGTCTTTCCAAATACTCCTCTAAATATTGAATCACGCCACCCTTCCAACCGGTGTTTATTGCAGTTCCGTCACATCCAACGCAAATCACGTCTTCTAAATTCAAGCATTGACCTCCTAATAGAGCTGTAATCGAAGTTAGAATTGCCTTTGCAGTGCCACGACTTGGCGTTGTGTGTCCCAAATAAAGTGATCCGGGTTCTGCTAAAATTGAGATGTGCTCTTCTAAAATTTTTTTGCGATGGTAACGAGCTCCTATTTTCTCATTTATCAGAGTCTTGTCTTTACGTCCATCAAAGTAAATGCTTTTTATAACAATACTTCCAATATCTTTGGAAGCTTCTTTCCGAGCTTTAGCTACAGCTCTGTGGATTTTGTTTTTATCAACAACTAGAGTTAAATCTTCTTTTGAAACCAAGCCGACATCAGCTAAAACTGCAGAAGCAACAGCAGCAGCAGATCGCGTCGACAAACCGTATCTATCACAGACCTTAGCAACTGTTGGCAAGATCAGTGTATTCCTATTTGTCGTTGAAGTTGATGGTGTCCCTGTAGAGGCCGTATTCGTCTCTGTTATGGGATATGTTTCTGGAGAAAATTCACGCATCGAATCGTCATCAAAATTTGCTTAGACAGACTCGTTATTTACAGTAGAAGACTTTTTTGCTGCCCTTTCAAGTTTTCTCAGCTGTTGTTTCATTAATCTAGCTGTTTCTTTCTTATCGACACCTCTTATCACCATTTTCCTGTCATTTCTTTGATCCAACAAGAAACTTCTCTCATTGATGGGAACTTTTTTAGGTTTTAAACACGAACAAGACTCAAATACAGGGCACTTACAAGCCGCAACGTCGAAGAGCTTCTCAGATGACTCTAAAAAGCACTTCAGTTTATTTTCAAAACTATCACTTCGTTTGCTTCTGGATTATCGTTTCAAATTGACGTACTTTTCGAAATAAAATTTTAATAATTGAATTACTCGTTCCTTAGTTACGATTGGAATTGAAGCTTTTGTCCAAATACTGTTGATTTTTTCAGAAACAATTGTACATATATCTGAACTGGAAGGGTCCTTTCCATTATGCATACATTTCTGTTCGCTCCTGACAAGTAAAATAAATTTTATGACGTCTTTTACAGTAGGTAGCTGCCGATCATCAAGTTCCTTGTAGGGTCCCAGTATAGCACAAGTAGTCTCACTACGTTTCGAACTCATTACTTAAAACTAACAGAATCGGCATATAACACTAACAATTGCAACTGTACTTTTATAGCATTAAAATTACTTTGGCTACGAAGAAAACACCCGTGAGTCAGGCCAAGAAAGCCCTCGAAACAAGTAAAAGGAACTAGCAAGTTGAAACCAAACAAAGTCGAAGTCGTCAGTAACATATTGTTGCATGCAAATCGAGGCGTGGCGCCAAGCTTCGTGGACGATTCTACTGCGGAAATAGGGGTTATTCCCATATAGGCATTTACAATAGTAATCACCATACGTTTTTTTTTTTTCTGTTCGTGTTGATATTACGAATCACGATCCTTTTATTTCAGCTGTCGAGCTTTTATTTCACAGTAAATTTATAACTTTATTCACAGTACTTCTTTTTCAGTTGCCATAAAAATGACAATTTTTCAAAACTTTGACGATCGGTAGAGCCCTGAAGATATAGTTTTATTCTATTTTTTAAATTATTTTTGTAATTTACGATCGATTTCGCAAGTTTTGAGAGGTCTTGCATTAAGAAAAACGGAAATTTTTTTTTTCGGGACACCCTAATGACCAGCATATCTGCCGAAAGAAATGTGACTTTTGATGAACGTTTGAGGGAATATGATCCATGGCTCAGGCTGTGGCATTGAAAATTTAGGGGGAGGGGAGGTAATTTGAATGGGTTTTGACTTGGGAGGGGGGAGTACTCCGTAGCATATGAGGCGGTACGCTCTCCTGCATGGAATGATAGGCAACCCTGATTAACTGGTACTTTTTACGTAGGAATAATAACGATATCCATTGAAACTTGACCCCCCTTACAAAAATTTCTGGATCCGCCCCTGTTGATGTACTAAATCATACTTGCTGATGACAGTATCACCGTACTGAGCTTTCATGTTCGCAGTCCCATTTCTTTTTCATGCAGTCACGATGATTGACAAATTCGCATTGCAAAAATAAACTTTATGTAACATCAAAAGAGTTCGGAAAATGCATTGTAAATTGTGAATAAAGTTCTTCGATTGTGAGCATGCGCAAATGATCAAGACGAAAGTTCAACTAATGATACTTCTTGTACTGTGCTGCAGGCGTCATTGCTTTGTTGATTCTTTGAAAAAATACTTCCACTTGGGGTTTTAAATAGCTATCTGGCGGAAAAGCATCACTTTATACATGAAATTGAATGAATCAAATATGATCCTGTTCCACCTTGAGTATTGGAGGAAAACAAAATAATATGAAAATTCCAAAAACATTGATCGGAGAAAAAAGGTTGTGAGATACTAAATTAATTGCTGATGGCTGTATTACCACACTCAACTTTCCGTGTTCGCAGTCTCATTTCTTTTTCACGCAGTTGCGAAGATAGACATTCGCTTTGCAAAAATCGACTTTATGTAACATCAAAAGAGTTCGAAAAATGCATTGTAAATTTTGAATAAAGTTCTTTGATTGTGAGCATGCGCAAATGATCAAGACGAAAGTTCAACTAATGATACTTCTTGTACTATCGAGAATTATTTTGATGTGAAGTGCTGCAGGCGTCATTGCTTTGTTGATTCTTTGAAAAAATACTTCCACTTGGGGGTTTTAAATAGCTATCTGGCGGAAAAGCATCACTTTATACATGAAATTGAATGAATCAAATATGATCCTGTTCCACCTTGAGTATTGGAGGAAAACAAAATAATATGAAAATTCCAAAAACATTGATCGGAGAAAAAAGGTTGTGAGATACTAAATTAATTGCTGATGGCTGTATTACCACACTCAACTTTCCGTGTTCGCAGTCTCATTTCTTTTTCACGCAGTTGCGAAGATAGACATTCGCTTTGCAAAAATCGACTTTATGTAACATCAAAAGAGTTCGAAAAATGCATTGTAAATTGTGAATAAAGTTCTTTGATTGTGAGCATGCGCAAATGATCAAGACGAAAGTTCAACTAATGATACTTCTTGTACTATCGAGAATTATTTTGATATGAAGTGCTGCAGGCGTCATTGCTTTGTTGATTCTTTGAAAAAATACTTCCACTTGGGGGTTTTAAATAGCTATCTGGCGGAAAAGCATCACTTTATACATGAAATTGAATGAATCAAATATGATCCTGTTCCACCTTGAGTATTGGAGGAAAACAAAGTAATATGAAAATTCCAAAAACATTGATCGGAGAAAAAAGGTTGTGAGATACTAAACTAATTGCTGATGGCTGTATTACCACACTCAACTTTCCGTGTTCGCAGTCTCATTTCTTTTTCACGCAGTTGCGAAGATAGACATTCGCTTTGCAAAAATCGACTTTATGTAACATCAAAAGAGTTCGAAAAATGCATTGTAAATTGTGAATAAAGTTCTTTGATTGTGAGCATGCGCAAATGATCAAGACGAAAGTTCAACTAATGATACTTCTTGTACTATCGAGAATTATTTTGATATGAAGTGCTGCAGGCGTCATTGTTTTGTTGATTCTTTGAAAAAATACTTCCACTTGGGGGTTTTAAATAGCTATCTGGCGGAAAAGCATCACTTTATACATGAAATTAAATGAATCAAATATGATCCTGTTCCACCTTGAGTATTGGAGGAAAACAAAATAATATGAAAATTCCAAAAACATTGATCGGAGAAAAAAGGTTGTGAGATACTAAATTAATTGCTGATGGCTGTATTACCACACTCAACTTTCCGTGTTCGCAGTCTCATTTCTTTTTCACGCAGTTGCGAAGATAGACATTCGCTTTGCAAAAATCGACTTTATGTAACATCAAAAGAGTTCGAAAAATGCATTGTAAATTGTGAATAAAGTTCTTTGATTGTGAGCATGCGCAAATGATCAAGACGAAAGTTCAACTAATGATACTTCTTGTACTATCGAGAATTATTTTGATATGAAGTGCTGCAGGCGTCATTGCTTTGTTGATTCTTTGAAAAAATACTTCCACTTGGGGTTTTAAATAGCTATCTGGCGGAAAAGCATCACTTTATACATGAAATTGAATGAATCAAATATGATCCTGTTCCACCTTGAGTATTGGAGAAAAACAAAATAATATGAAAATTCCAAAAACATTGATCGAAGAAAAAAGGTTGTGAGGTACTAAATTACTTGCTGATGGCTGTATCACCACACTCAACTTTCCTTGTTCGCAGTCTCATTTCTTTTTCACGCAGTTGCGAAGATAGACAAATTCGCTTTGCAAAAATCGACTTTATGTAACATCAAAAGAGTTCGGAAAATGCATTGTAAATTGTGAATAGAGTTCTTTGATTGTGAGCATGCGCAAATGATCAAGACGAAAATAAAAGTAATGATAATTCTTGAAATATGTACAATCTTCAAAGGAGAAGCATTGTGATACGAGGTGCTGCATTCGTCATGACTTCGTTGATTCTTAGAAAAAATACTTTCACCTGTGGCTCTAAAGTCACAGGGGAGGAAAAAATGCATGAATTTGAATATATATATATATATATATATATATATATATATATATAAATAATTGGATTAATCAAATGTGATCCCTTTCCATCTTGAGTATAGGAGGAACACAAAATAATATGAAAATTTAAAAAAACAATTATCTGGGAAAAAGATAGATACTGGCTGATGACAGTATTGCCATAGTGAACTTTCTTGTTCGCAGTCTCCTTCTTTCCTTTTTTTTCACAGTTATAATGACTGATAAATTGATATTGTAAAAAAAAAAAAAACTTTATTTAAATGAAACATTAAAAGAGTTCGAAAAAACCATTGTGAATTAAGATAGTAGATCCATGGCCGCGCCGTCCTTATGTGCGAAGTCGTGAGGCGCACTACGGCGCCAGAGTCAAAAAGGCGCCTTTCACTACCAATCAAAAATGTTCCAAATGGGGGGAATCTCTCCAACCAAAGAAGGAAAAAAAAAAAGAATTTTTCATTATATCCAGTATCCTATGGGGCCCGCTCAGCCCAAAGTGATGCCCAGGCCCTGGCAAAATTTGGTGCCCCCTCTCACAGGAATATCTGCAATTTTTTTGTGTGGAAATAATCATTCTCAAAGAAAGAAAACGGCAAATCAAAAGTTCCCAAAAAAATTAAACGCAACCCTCCATAAATACAACTAAAATCCTGAAAAAAAAAAAGAAAGAAAAATCGCCAAATAATAATCAAAAGGGGAAAATTTTACCTCAAAACGAAAACAAAATTTTATTTAGTCACAAAAGAGAAAAAAAACTGGCAACCTTCTAAACGCTACTTTAAAATGAGATTGCGCAAACGATAATTTTCTGATTTAAAATTTCTGTTCCATTAGGCTTAGCAGTGATTTTTAATTTCTTCCTGGTGATTTTAAAGCCTTTTTACTTACAAAAAAGGAAGTATTGTATTCACGAAAAAAAATTATCTCAAAATTCGAACTTAATTTCCATTTTGCTCACCCACGAATGAATATTGAGTTTTTTTTCCAACCCAACCACACACGAATATGTGCCTAAACACTCGAAATATCCATTTTGACATTCCCCGAGTTAATTACAACGACTTTTCGCGTGACGTCCGTATGTTCGTAAGTGCGTATGTATGTCACATAACTCAAGAACGGTATGTCCTAGAAAGTTGAAATTTGGTACGTAGACTCCTAGTGGGGTCTAGTTGTGCACCTCCCATTTTGGTTTCATTCAGATGTTCCGAAAGGGGTCATTTACACCTTTTTTTTTGGGGGGGGGGAGGGAATCAATGTTAATTCAATGCAAACTCAAGTAGTGTTATAATTTATACAAACATTTGGCAATTTCTCGCCAAGCTTTTGGTCACCAAGTTTTGTCGCCAACTTTGCGACACATTTGGCGTTTTTTGAGCAATCACGATTGCTAATTGTTTTCATTTGACCGTCCTTGATGCCTAGTTCCTTTTTCAACCCCCTACCTTCCTACTCTGGTGCCCAAGTACCTTCCGGCCAAATTTGGTCCAGATCCGACGAAAAGTGTGGATTTGTATAGGGAACATACATATACACATATACACACATATTCTTTATATATATATATATATATTTATTTATTTATTTATTTATTTATTTATTTATTTATTTACGTGTGGTGTTTAACGGAAACAAACTGTTGATTATATATAACTAGCGACGATTATTCATAATTTTCAATAGACTTGGTAAATATGATACATTATGTAATGTTTGTCAAATTTACTAGTTTATTCACATAATTTCCTATTCTTCGTGGATATTGCAATAAATTAGGATTATTGTACATTACTTTCATTTCTTACCTTGGAAAATGTATATTAGATAATAGTATTAATTCTATTAAAAAAAAGTTTATATTATTAACTATTTAATTTTTACCTAAACAAAACGGAACTTCAAATTTAATTACATATTTAGAATTCTAGATAATGTCAAAGTCTTAAAAATTAAAGATCTGAAAGTAAATGCACAACACACAAAGCCTCCATATCAAAAAGCAAACTAAGCTAATATTCTAAAGAAAAACATTTTCTTGTAAGATAACCTATTCAGACTCATTCTGCTATGACTTTCAGAGAATTATTACCAACTGTTTCACTAAACTTCATTTTCAAAGGCATCGTTGTGTGTGATATATCTGATCCTTCCAGAAAGAGATGATTATTTTTAATTAATATTGCTAGTTCTGGAACATTGTCAAGCAAAATATTTTTTCTTTACAAATTGACTTGATTTTTAGTAAAGCTATGGACTTTTATTATATTCACCACTACGAGTCAAGGAATATAGTTGATAAATATTAAATACTAGTAGTACCCACACGGCTATGCCCGTAGTAGAAAATTAAAAGGTCTTATGGTTCGCCTGTATAATTACAAAAAATGTATGGTGAATTTTTCACCAATTGGCTTACACCATGTTACTGTTCCACGTTATGATAACTTGGTAATTTACTCGTTCATCGTATGATAATTTTGCTCGTGAAAATGTTCTTAAAATTGGAATAGAAAAAGAAAAAAAAATCGAATTTTCGAAAAATTGCTTCGAGGTGCACACCCCACGCTACAAACTAACTTTGTGCCAAATTTCCTGAAAATCGGCAGAACGGTCTAGGCGCTATGCACGTCACAGAGATCCAGACAACCAGCATCCCCCAGACATCCAGACAGACTTTCAGCTTTATTATTAGTAAAGACTATTTCCCCTGCTTTGACGCTTAGTAAATGACAGTAATTTTTGATCGTGTTTGTGGGAAGCTTTCTTTTCTATTCTTCTGAAATTACATTACACCACAAACTGTCTGAAGCCTGTAATTTACCCCAAAGAAAACACGTGGAATGGAATGTTTTACCTTTTTCTTTAGTATTGTTTAATCACCGCAAGGTAGCGTATTCGAACTCTGGAGTTGGCAATACGATCTGACCGTTTTTTAAATAATTTGACTAATTTTAATAATTTTAAAAATTTATTTTAATCGGTGCGCTTTTATTATTTACGGCTTCTGCCGATGACATCACAAATGATGAAATGCCATTCACTGTTGCCATTCGTAGAGCTTAATATTTAATTCGCATTTTTACTCAAGTGTAATGGCAACGATATGGTTGATAACAAGCGTAGAGCGCAATATTTAATTCGCTTCTTGATTACAATAACGTGAAAACGCAGTACACAGATGCGCCTAAGTACATCATTTGTGATGTCATAAAGACCACGTCTTATTTTCAAAATCGGACATGTTAAAAAATTCATTAAAAAATAAGCGTCTGGAAAATGAAAGTTTTTTTCTCGCTTCATGTTATTTTTTATTTTTTTTGCTTATTCTATCAATTTCAATGACTAAAAATTAGTACTTTTGACTGAAGGAAACAACTCCATTTTGAATAATCTCTGCGGAATATGTATAATCGCCAGATTAATCTCGTTCTACTTGCACATACATTCAGGAGAGGGAAATTTCATGATTTACTCGCCACTTCCCCTAATGTGGCTAGTGTATTTTATGTGAATTGGTTTATATTTTTGCAAATTTCACATCGAGATATAAATCGCAATCACTGTACTTGGCGGTATTTTTTTTTAATTATTAATTTAATAAAAAAATACATAAATAAAAATGGCATTTCGAATTTTTTTCCCATTATAAAATGCGGTAATTTTCACTGATTTTTCAAACAAAATAACTTCTACATTTAAACGGGGGGTACTTATATTAAAACAGCATTGAAAAATATGTCACCTAAATAATTTCAAAAACTTATCGCATAGAACTCGAAAGAAGAAAAAAACTGTTCTTTTTAGAACGAATTTCGTCGATGTCACACAGATACAAGACCAACACACAAAACGACAAGGAATGAATGGTCATTAGTCAGTAATTTATTGCCTGTCATTGAGGTAGAGCAGAGGAACGGAGAAGCAGCAGACAAGACCCTGAAGACCCTGGGGGGAGAAGAGGAAGCGGTCCCTCAAAGCTCAAAGTGGGAGGAAATGGGTGTGGTCTGGTGAAAGGCGTGTTTTTCGCAGTTTTTCACAAGTTTTCGAAAACAAGGCTTTACTCCGTGGAGAATATCAATAGAACAAATTGTCTCAGAAACAAACTCAAAATATGTTTTTAAAGAGAAAAGTTCAATCTCTTGCGCTCCTTTTTCAGTTTTTCCATATCATTTTTCAAACGTGTTAAAATAGTCGTTTAAAGTTTTAAAATGCTATTAAAAAAATTTCAAAATAATTACAGAAAAAATAAAAAAGCGCATATCTAGTTCTGTGTCATAGCCATCGTTTAAAACAAACCGCATGAAAATATTCCAGTAATTTCTCGTGTTATGCTTTGCATAGGTAGCAGATTTTCCCGTAGAGAAAGCATTAGCGTCGAATTCCAAGATGGACGGTATAGAAGAGCCTTAATCTGAGCAATTGACAGTCTCTTTTAAAGGAAAAAGAATGCTAAAGCATAAACCCATGAATAGAAAGAATTGGGGATTGTGGTCTGGCGGAGGGAGTAAAAGAGGCATTTCCTTGGAAGGATTTCAAAAGCTTTCAGTTAGGAGTAAATCAACGCATTTGCAGAAAAAGACGTCTAGTTGTTTAGTCGTAATGTGCTCATGGGTCATGGGATAGTAACTTTTCTTTTGCGTGAGACTTCACTTATTTAAATCGCCGATGTTGATAGCAAGAACCAAGCATGAAACCATCAAGAGTCTCAACACCTTCTGATGGAAAGGTAAGGATTTTTAAACTGTTTTTTCTAAATAATTGAAATAACTGCTTTGTCAAAATGTATGTCGTAATAAAATATTATATTAAGTGAATTCAATATTTTATTGGTACCTAGATTTCATATTTACCGACCCGACATTCTGAATTTTTCCAGGGGGGAGGGCAGAAGGGGAGGATGCATATTGTATCGAAAAACAGCAAAAGCCATGCTCTATACATAATTTTTTCAAAGTCAGGAAAATTAAGGGGGGAGTTGCCCCCCACTTCCGAAACCCCAATTTAAAAGAAAAAAATGCTATAGCAAATTTGTTTTCATATTAAAGTGTCTTGAGGGTAATTGTTAATATATTACTCGCTTTATGGGCACTAGTCTGAAAAAGATGGGAGAACCGCTGTATTAAGTGAACTTTTGTTTTAACACATGTAAAATTTTTAGCGAAGGTAGCCATTGTTTATGTCTTTTCAGGGGAAATACGTTAAAATGTAATTATCATCCAGCTCAAAAGTTCTAAACAAGTAATTGGAATGATAGACTGAGGACAAAATGATGCAAGTGTATTGTTTGTAATAAGTTAGATCAGAAGTTCCCAAACTTCAGACCTCCGAGGATCCCCCGGAAAAATTACGAACTTCGCTGACCCCCCCCCCCCCCAACCGGCGCGCGCAAGAAATTTTTTTTTGACACAGTTAAATCTATTTTTTTTTCTAATACATTTTTACTTTTTTTCCCCTTTAAATTTATTTATTCATTGTTCTGTATATTTTTCAGAGCTCTTGTCTGGTTTACAATTCATATTTCTCACAATTAGTCAAAGTCACTCATTCCATCATCTAATAAATCACCCGCGTTTTATTTACTTAGTAATTTGATCAAAAATATTTTTCACAATCGAATAGAACATATTTCATTCGAAAAATATTTCAATTTTCACTTTGCCCCATATAAAAAAAAGTGAACATTTTCCACTTTTTTTATTTGAAGAAGCAATTTTACTGCCAAAAATCAAAAATAAGGTTTCAATGCAAGTTTTGTTATAAAATACAACGTTTTTTTCTTTATGTACTGTAATTTTCAAAACAAATTTCCAATTTGTTTATTTTGAAAAAGCTCAGTCATGTTAACTATTTCACTTTGCCCCACATTCCCCTACTAAAAACCCTGTATAATTTCACCGAGATGCTATAAAATAAGCGGTTTCAATTAGAAACAGTGTCATAATGATTATACCATGAGGGTAAGGTTTTTAATTATACCCATACTTCATTTGAGTTTTTATAAATTAATTTATGTGTTAACTATAAAATATTATGTAACTAAGAAAATCATACCTTCATAACGCGTAAGTTTTATTGTATTTAGTTTATAGTATATTTACATTAGTAGTATTGTATTATTTTCTATTTTATGTAGAAATTATTTCTTTCAAAGTAGTTGTCGATTTGTTCTTAATGCCCTGATATAGATGACATACCATTTTGATACCAAATGCCGTTTCTATTAATATTATATGGCTTAGCCAAGAAACTACCATGCGATTTTTTTCATTCTACATTTTTTATAAGCTAAAAAATAAATCTATTGTTTCCAAAATAGCTTCTTGGATAGAAATGACTCTTCTAGGCTACACATTATTTTAAAATGTTAATAGTTGATTCCCTCAAAGAGGAATTAACAGACGAAACGCGGTATTAGGTTCTTCGATGAATTAAATGTATTCTGCCGCTCTGACCTCTGACTCCTGAAGTACAGTTGACTCTTTTACCTGAACACCCAGATATTCTGAACACATTTTGATGGTCCCGGGAATCACGTATGCATTACTTCCGTCTCCCCCTATACTGAACACCCTCTTAAACGGAAGACTTTCGTTCGGTCCAATGAGTGTTCAGAATAGAGAGAGTCTATTGTACTTCCTTAGCAAACAAAATACTTTTAACCAAATATGCTTTGTGTGTTTTGTGTTCTTTTTCATGACTGAAAGTTTTTTATTTATGTAAAAGAGAAGTCAATTAAAAAATTAAATGAAATAGTTGCATTAATTTATTCCTTTGGGAGGGGCCTGAACCCCCTGGACTTCCCCTAAAATCTGCTACTGACTATTCAGTATGGTATTTGTACAATTTGAAATTCTTGTTTGTTTTATAATTTTTTCATTTTCATTTTAGTATAATCTAGTGCGTTGACCAACATAAATGACTGCTGCTGCTCCTAGTTCAAATTAGAAAAATCAGGTCTCCACAAAGTTTAAAAATTGTAACATTTAGAATATACATAGTTTTCTTAGAAGCATACTGTATTTTTTGTTTGCTAAAAATGCAACAACGATTTGTTGGTAAGTAAGAAACAAGCACAAGATTTCAATACCAACGTTTTCAGATTCTTCATACATAACGAAATATGGTAAAACTACGATTTAGACCGAAGAACCCCCCCTTTTTTTTTGACGAGCATGTAGTAACCCCCCCCCCCACCAAGATACCATTGTTTGTGGGTACACGTTTGGTGACCCCCCTTAACCGGAGCCTGGATCCGCCCTTGCTCTCACAGAAGAGAAGAAAATAACAAATCTTGCTTCGGAAAACTTTGTTATTTCAACAATAATAATGAAAAAAAGATGGGAAAAAATCTTAATTTTGTTTAAATAAAATCTTATCAAAAGTTTCCAACAGTTGCAGGCTATTGGTCCGCTTAATTCGTCCTCCCCCCCATTTTCCTTTCGCTACTCCGTCTGAAAAGAAGAAAGACTTGAAAAAGCTACAACCACAAAGCCCCCCCCTCTCCCCCCCCCAAAAAAAAGCAAAAAATTATTGCAGCGCGTCTTAAATTTTGTCTTCATGGTTTCAATTTCCTAAACATTTCCGAAGGAGAGCACGCAAACATTTCGCTCTATCAAAACATCGATCGCGTATTTGGAGTAAAATTAAGTTTGGGGAGCTGCAATTATGAAAAATTACCGAATCCCTAACGTTACCAAATACCAAAATATGGTCTACAATCGCGTTTTTAAGGCATCGATTTAAAAAAATTTCCTGAGAGAGCGCCTAGAAAAGAAGAAAATTTGGTGGAACTCGGCTTGGGAGGGATTTACCCTAGGAAAAGTGGTTTGAAGCCAATTTACATTACATTTGCATTACTTTTACAGTAAAAAAGACAAATAATTTGGGGACGACCTCCCCCAACTATAGCATAATAATGACAAAATCGCTCTGAACCTCTTTCCCTAATATTATGATGACGGGCGGATCGATCTTCGGGTTTAGGAGGGAATCATTATCGGAAAGGGAGGGGTAAAAATGTGATTTTGTGCTCAAATAGGAGGTTTGGGACGATGTTTATGAAATACAGTCTCCAAAATACAGCTTTCGGTAATATTTGGCTGCTTTAGGGTAGGTCATGACATGACTCCAATGACTCTTCCCCCCTCTGAATCCATGCCCAATATTGGAGGACATCTAAAATTATCCTGTGATGAACGGTTCATTAAAAAGAACGACACTGCTCATCTCTAGACGAGCTAGAAAGCGTTTCTCACAGTTAAACGAGTTTGAGAGAGGTTTGATAATCGGCATGAAAATTGCTGGCTGGTCGACGAGCCGTGTTGCTGCCTAGGTGAACCGTTCGGAGTGTTCCGTTAGAAACTGTTGGAGGCAGTGGACACGAAATGGTACCCACGTGCAAAAAACCGGATCTAGAGCGACCAAGAAGACAACGAGGAGAGAGGATCAAAGGATCGTGCGGCAAGCGCTCGTGGATCCCACAATGACTCGTTTCACCACACCAGCAGACGTAGGGGTAGCAGTTGTTCCCCGAAGCATTTCGAAACGTCTTGCGGAAGTAAAACTGCAGTCCAAATGCCCTTTTAGTGTATTCCCTTTAACACCAAAACATGGTAACTCCGTCTGCAATGGTTCGAAGTCAGACCGACGTGGAATGTCACTGATTGTCAAAAGGTAGTGCACAGTGATGAATCCCGATTCGTTTTGGGATCAGATATTATCCGCGCACTAATGTAGAGGGTATCACTCTACCAATTCTATCGCACGACACACTGCCCGCACGACGGTCATAGTGGTTTATTAGGCTATAGCCAATGATAACCGGTCCACTCTAGTTGTGGTACGTGGAAACTTAACGGGCCAGCGTTATGTTAATGACATCCTGCAACCACATCAATGACCGTTTCTAAATGGCCTCCCAGGAATAATTTTCAAACAATGCTCGCCCGCATACAGCTAGAGTTGCTCAAGACTTCTTATGCCCTTTTGAGACTCTTCCATGGCCAGCCCGCTCCAGCGACTTGTCCCCTATAGAGCATGTATGGGATAAGCTGAAACGTCAGATGTCGCCGTGCTACTCTGTGCAAGATTTAGAAGTGGCTGTTCAAAATTTGAGGATCCATCTGTCTTAGGACAACATCAGAAGCTTAATTAGCTCAATGTCGGACCGTATTGCAGCAAAAAGTAGTCCAACGCGCTATTGAAGTAGCACTGTATTTATCTCATTTCTTAGGATGTATTTGTTTAATTGTCTAGATTTTGGGATTATGTATATCTCTCATCTGTATTATTCTGTACATGAAATTTCACTTCAATCCAATGCTTGCTTCTTGAGGCGCTACTTTCAATGTTCTCAAGTATATATATATATATATATATATATATATATATATATATATGTGTGTGTGTGTGTGTGTGTGTCTGTATGTAAAAGAATGAAAGTGAAAAGAAAGTTTATCAAGATATTTTGGAATATAATACTTAGAATAAAGTAAAAAAATACCTAAGTTATCATTTTAAAGTATTACACTCAGTTCAAAATGTTCAAAGTTTTTTTTTTCTAATGCTGCCGCAGGCGTTTCGTATTTCAAACAAATACAATGCAGTATATAACTTTGATTTAACAATACGCGATTTAACGATTTCCTCAATTTAATAATAGATTTCACTGGTCCTGATTTAACTGCACTAAATGTATATGCTCCTCGATTTAACGATAACATTTTCCAGTCCCTTGACAATCGTTGAATCGGGGTTATACTGTGATCAGGCTGGAAATTTATTTCAATTCCAAATAAAATAAACCAAAGCAAGCATATGGTTTTGCAAAATAAAAATTGCGATTGGGTTTTCCACAACAGTATTATCCATAATTAGAACAAATGAAGGAGGATACGGACATAGACAAGGAAGGGGGTCCCCGAACATCATCCTTTCATTTTAAGTCACAAAAGGTAGACTAATAGTGCGTTTTTGAAACTCTGATTTCGAAAAAATTCCGGGAGAGTTCCGAAAGCCCTCAACTGCAACCTACTATTGCATATTTACGACTGCAATTTCGAAAAACTTTCAGGAGAGTGCACCCACCGTAAACACTATAAACGCACTCGACCCATAATTAACTAGTATGTTGTGGCTATCACGAAACTTTCTTCCATCCCAATTTCCGAATTTTCGCAAAAGCAAAGCAAAATGCAAAAACTGGAAGTTATTTTAACCTAGTGGTACCCAGCACGGCTTTGCCCGTAGTAGAAAATTAAAAGGTCTTTTAGTTCGCCTGTATATTTACAAATAATGTACGATGAATTTCTCGCCAATTGGCTTGCCCATGTTACGGTTCCACGCAGGGGCGCGCCAAGCTTGATCAGCGCCGTCATGCAAATGTCTTTTGAGCGCCTTTATGCTCTGGCGTTCGAGGAAAATATACGTAGTTAACATTTGAAGGGAGGTTTTGTAGACAAATATAAAATGGGAAAAAATACGTTTGGCATTTAGTTTATACAAAAAATATTGTGTGAATATTTAATTTCGCAATATGATGTACGTTTTTACTTCATATTTTGAAACTATTCCGAGTTCAGCAGCTCCTCTAATATGCTAATAATGCGTTTTGGAAGAAGAAAATATTTTAATATCTAAGTTAAAGCTACTTTGAATATCTATATAATCTCTAAGTGATGAACAATTAATAAAACTTTTATGCCTGTCAAAACATGACAACAGGAGCAGCTCCGGAAAAATTTATAGAAGTTGAAGCCATAAAACGTGATTATAGGCCATATTTATTGGCGTTAGAATAAAGCAGTGATTCCTAAAGTGTGTTCCGCGGGACCCTTGGGTTCCGCCAAAGGATCAGAAAGGTTCCACCACGAATTGCATAAATATATTATTTTCCACAGTAGTTTCAGAAAAAGAGAAACTTTCGGGCATAAAAAAGGACTGCTCTAAACTGAAGTAATAAGTGTCATTGTATCATCGTTATGGCAGCATAAAAAACACATCATTTGATTCAAAGAAAGTTTTGATGAAGCTTCAAAAGTAGTTAATTTTTTCAAGTCTCATTGCCTTCAAATAACACTATTTAGCAAGATTTATGAAGGAGTAATCATCACAAATCCATACTTTTCCGTACGAAATATGCTGGCTATCTAAAACAAACTTTTGAAAGTGTGTATGAACTTACAGATGAACTGAAGGTTTTTCAGCTGAAGCAAAAGACAATAATATCTTAAGCAGTTTTCAATGATTTGCATGATGTCGTTTGATATAATCAGCCTATCTGTTACCTTTATTTTTGGTAAACTGAACTAAGTCTCTCTTTTCATTCAAGGAGAAAGTTACATCTTTTATAAGACGACAAAAGCACTCGATGCACCTCCCTTCCTTCAGCAATCAATCGATGCCAAAGTCAACTCAAAACTTATACACAAATATTTCAGTTAAGGTTCTCTCTAACTCGAAATTCAGTTTTTGTTTGAAATCTTACATTATTTTTCGAGAAAAAGCAATCTTTTTGTTTCGACACCGCATGGAAATGAATGAAACCAAAACCTTATCAGCTTCTCTCCCATTATGGTGCATATGAGTACCAATTTTAGTGATAATTTTTGTATTACTGTTTCAAATAAAGCAGTCAGTAACGGCGGAAATCATTCAGATGTGTGCCACCTTTTGAAGAGTTTGGTGCAAAAACTAATAATTACTATTTTGTTCTAGTCCATGCTTTACGTTTTGAATAGAACGCCCACAATTAATCAGTCAAATTCATGCAAACACAAACAGATAGACAGATAGTTTCCAAAAATGGTCAAAACATGTTCTGCGTTCAGCATACCTTAAAACGCGTTAGTTTTAAAATACAAAAATTTTCGCATGATTAATTGTTTCTTCTATGTAAAAGAAAGCATTCGAATGATTTTTCATAGTTATGATTTAACTCCCAGATAGGGGGACATTTGTCTTTAAGTCATAAACAATGACGGGGTTCCTTGAGGTAAAAGCAAATCACTAAAAATTCCGCAGCTTAAAAAGTTTGGGAACCGCTCGAATCAAGGATGGAACTCTGAGATTCTACCCGATCGTTTTTTTTTATAGATAGAAATCAATTAGTTTTCTCCCCTCCAATTTTTCGAAAGTGAACTTCCAAAAACGCAACTGTTGACAATTTTGGAGATTTTTACAAGAAGGGAATTCTGGAGCTCCCCCCTGAATTTATTTAAAAAATTAAAGTTCTAAAAACCTAAGCAGTATTCTATGATATTAGGAGAAGTGGTTCAGAGGCTATTCTAACTTTTCGTAAGTCATGTTTGAAAAACCAAATTTTTGATTATATTAAAAGAAGGAGGTTCGGACGCCCTTGCCCGAATATTTTCTGAAATTGAAGTCTTAAAAATGTGATTGTAAGACCATATTTGGTAACATTTGGGCCTGCAAACTTTTGAAATTGAAGCTCTAAAAACGCAATTGTAAGGGATTTTCAAACGCAGTTTCAAGAGATGTTGTTACGTATTCGGGAGCTTTCGGGAAATTCTGTGAAATTGAAGGTCTGGAAACGAAATTTCAGATGATCCGTAATACTTTTGGTGTGATGCATTAATGAGCATCATGTTTTTCAGTGTAAAAGATTGCGCTTTTGAATAGCATATTTAGACACAACAAGGCAATAATTTTTCCTTATAGATAGGTAGGCTGCAAGGAGGATTGCTTGTTTTAATGAGCAGTATGAATTCATCCGCTACTTTTATAGATATAACATATAATGAAAAGTTCAATTTAGTGTTTTTGGTTGGAAATTCCCCCCCTCCCCCCATTAGGCGCATTTTTAATTGGTAGAGCTCGGCGCATTTTGACTCTGGCCCCGCAGTTCCTTGCACATAGGGGTGATGCGGCCCTGGTCCCACGTTTTTATAACTTAGTAATTTACTCGTTCATCTGATGATAGTTTTGCTCGGAAAATGTTCTTAAAATTGGAATAGAAAAAGAACAAAATCGAATTTTCGAAAATTCGCTTCGAGGTGCACACCGCCATGCTACAAACTAATTTGTACCAAATTTCATGAAAATCGGCCGAACTGTCTAGGTGCTATGCGCGTCACAGAGATCCTGACAGAGATCCAGACATCCAGACAGAGATACTTTCAGCTTTATTATTACAACCCAAATTCAAAATAATAGAATACTTCCCACTTTTTTGAAAAAAGTTTATTCTTACCAAATATAAGTGCAAATTAGGTATTTAAATGAACGTGCCACCTTTCTTGGACCTTAAAGTGTGCATTTCATTTCAAATATACTCAATTAAAAATAATCTTAGACAGAATAATCCAAAAGTTTATATGCAGTGTTATTAAGCATGCAGTGTTATTAATAAACAGCGGAAGTCACGCAATGTTTTATTTTAAGATATATATAACTTCCCAATTCCAGCAGCCCTCATGCATCCACAAGCAAAGAAGAGGTGTCAAAGTGGAGAGAACGTCTTACACAAGATTTCTCATACACTTTACTTCTGGAACGTCAAACCCGAACACCTTTTTTTGTTCACGGATATTTAAAAAAAAGATTCATCACTGAATATAATACTTTTTCAACCTTGTTGCCCCTGTTAGAGCTTCTCTTTGCTCCAGGAGATTCGTGCACGTTTCTGCTTCATGTTTATCTTTGGTCTTACTTCGTAGATCCACAATTAAAACTGCAGTTTATGCAACCGTCTAAGTGTAGTTAACGTGGATAACATAACTATACACAGTGTCCAACACTTAAGGACGTAAGAAGTATTTTTCAACAATTATTTTGGACAATTTACTTTAATTTGGGTTCTCTCTGCCAGGTGTTACAATTTTTCTACCTCGTTTACTTCGGTTACTTTTAGTTGGTCATTCCTTCTATATTCCTTTAAAATCTTACGTACCCTAGATTGTAAAACGTTCATTTGAATTGAGTTGGATAGTTTTTTTTCGAACTTTAAGAAATAATACAATATGTAACTTCATTTCTTTCCTATTTATCAGCTTGACTAAAAATTTTGAGCAATAAAAGGCTTTTAAAAGAGCGTAAAATTATCTAGGCGCCAAGCTCCATAGTTATGATAAACTATAGGGTAATAGGTATGTAGTTATTTTCGCTACTGTTTAAAATGCACATTGAATGAATAGATTATTCTAATTTTTTGACCCATATAAAAAATCAGATCCATAAATTGTTGAAATAATATCTGAAAAGTTGTTTAAATTGATTTACCCATTCATGAATAACGAATTTTAGTCTTTTAAATTTGCATGCATTCATTTTTCCCGACTCAGGGACAAGTTTTGTTCAAGCAGTTCTGATATTCTATTATTTTGAATTTGGGTTGTAGTAAAGAAGCCTCGAAATATTTTATTTTTCAACAAATACAAGATGGCAACAGTTAAAAATTTTAAATCATTGAGATTTCCCGGTGTTTTTTCAACAATTAAAATCACGCGAAATACGCAGACGACAGTCTACTGCGATTTATCATTCTTATTGTTGCATTAAAGCTATTTTTATTCGCACAGAAAAAAAAGCCCCCATTGGAGCGATTGGCACCAAAATTAAACAACACCTGTTTACATATAGGTTCACATTTATTCCAAATTTTATCCAGAACGAAGTATTACTACTTGAGATATAGCACTCGCCGCAAACGCAATGAAGAAGAAAGAACGTTCGATTGCACCACCTCCTTTTCAACTATTGACGCCAAAATGTAGAATCAGCTTTTGTATACTCTTTAAGGCTCGTCATTCTTTTTGAATGGTTCTGCACCCACGCACACTCTGGTTTTGTTTCAAACTCGTTGTATGATTGCTATAGGTTCAGAACTACGATAAATTTATAAGAGAAGACTTTCTTGCATTTGTGCAGACAAGTATAAAATAATTTAAATAATACAGAGGTGGCCATCCTCCTCAAGAGCAATTGCGGCCCTTTAGTGCCCCCAAGTGCCCCCTAAACTCCTCCCTAAAAATTTGAATAGCGGAGTCTGCACCATGAGCCCCCTAGGTGGGAACCCATGAATAATAATGATAGTAATATTAATAATAGTAATAACAATAGTAATAATACTAATAATAATAATTGTAATAATAATGATAATAGTCGTGATAATAATAGTAATAAAAACAATAATAACAAATAATAATAATAGCAATAAAAACAATAATAATAAATAATAATAATGGTAATAAAAACAATAATAATGAATTATAATAATAATAAATAATAATAATTATGCTTACGTTCCTATGATTCAAATCATTGCCGGTGGTTAGGTCTCTAGTTTTGTCATTGATAATTTTTTATCTATCGTAATGAAAGCAATTAAAAATGCAATGAATGATTCTTAGTGCTGCATGATCCTATAGTGACACCAGCATACATATTATAGACAAATGCAGTAACGGTATCCTACAATGAATAAAGATACAATATTTTAAGTGATAGGTCAGGAGTAGTTAGGAAGACCTCTTTGTGCCACCTTTCGACATGATTATGAACACAGAAATTTGTATGCATACGAATTTGTTTTCCAACCATTTTATTGGAAACAAGATGTACAGGTGTAATTGGCAGTCTTGAATAATGGTCATTTTCCCCTGCTTACGAAATGTGAACCGTTACGTATGTAAAGTGTTGATTTATTAAAAGAAGCAAGGTCTGACAGAGCCTATAGGAAACTAAAAAAAAAATTCCTTGACGACTAGTTGTTTAGAAAAAGATTCTTTCAGAAGATGTTATACTGATTTTTCCTATACTTTATGAAATAGGAGCCTAAAATTTTCCACCAGCACATAGGATTTTAGTTTCTGACAGACCCTCTTAATAATCATTCTAATGTTATATGCTCTGTCTCTTTGCGTTATACTTTCGTCATTTTGAGCAAGACAAAATTCCAGTTTCGAACGAATTGAAATATTTTTTTTCGATTCCTGAGATTTTCCGAAAGTTAACGTTTTTAAATTATTTTCTAAGTGCCACCTTTAGACACAAATACAAGCGCATAAATTTATACGCTCATGAAATTTACTTCTACAATCCGAGCATATCTATTGGAAACAAGATATAATTGATGTTCTCATAAATAATGGTCCTGATCCGCTGCCTACGAAACGTGAATATATGGTGTGCTTATGTATTAATAACTTTTCTAAAGTTGTGTGCACAGTTTCTTGACGGCATACTTCTATCGTCATTTTGAGCAAAACTTAATTCCAGTTTCCTACTAGAAATAACTTTTTCCATTCCCGAGATTTTCTACAATTTAACGCTTTTAAATTCTTTTCTAAGTGGACACAAGTAAAAACATATGAATTTATTTCTACATTTTCGTAAGCAGAAAATGGCAACTGGAATTTATTTTTACACTTCGAGCATTTTATTGGAAACAAGATGTAATTGACAGTCTCGTGAATAATGGCCATTTTCCTCTGCTTACGAAATGAGAATATGTGGTGTGTTAGTGTGTAAATAAGTTTTCTAAAGTTATGTGCTCAGTCTCTTTGCGTCATTCTTTTATCGTCATTTTTAGCAAAACAAAATTCCAGTTTCGTACGAAAAGAAACATTTTCCATTCCCGAGATTTTCTACAAGTTAACGCTCTTAAATTCTTTTCTAAGTACCACCTTTGGACACCAGTATAAACGCATAAATTTGTACGCACGTAGAATTTATTTCTACAATTCGAGCATTTTATTGGAAACAAGATGTAATTGACATTCTCATGAATAATGGTCCTTTTCCTCTGCTTACGAAATGTGAAACTATTAAGTGTGTTAATATTCTGAGTGTGTATGCTCATCCATGTACATTCATTGACAACGCAGTACCATTTGTTCTTCTTGAAAGCTTCTGAAAAGGATGCTGGAGATTAGACGTGATCCCAAATTTTTTCTTCTTTTTTTCCACATCAACGGTTTTTGCTGTATGATGTACTTGTCGTGTGGTTTCCAGATGATCTGAAATAGTTTATCTTTGGAACAGTAGACATAACAATCAGAATAATGCCTCAGTAACCAAATCACTTTTTGTATAATTATTGCATCTGGATAAATTATTTTCAAACAAAAAAGAACCGACTTCAAAAACACCTAGGAACTAAAATGCAAAAAGTAATTGATTACACTTACATACCATTTCCTACCCAAATGTATAAATCAAATTTATTTTACAATTCCAGTACAAAAATTAACTAAACTAAGCACCCAATTGTAAAATAGACACTAATTTTAATTACTACACGATGAATCATTTTAATACCTAACTAATTATATACGATCTCTTAATAATAACCATTTGAAGTCGGGGCCTCCTATGAACTACTACCTAACGTAACTGAGTAGGTTTAGTTTTAAAGACTTTCACGTTTTGTTAAATTAGTGTTTAACTCAGGATTTCGTGGATTGTCAGTTACGTTAGGTAGTAGTTTATAGGAGGCCCCGACTTAAAATGGTTATTAAAAACTAAGAGCTCATATATAATTAGTTATATATTAAAATAGTATAGTAATTAAAATCAGTGTCTATTTTACAATTGGGTGTTTAGTTTAGTTAATTTTTGTACTGGAATTGTAAAATAAGTTTAATTTATACATTTGGGTAGGAAATCGTGTGTAAGTGTAATAAGTTATTTTTTGCTTTTTTAGTTCCTAGGTGTTTTTTGAAGTCGGTTCTTTTTTATTTGAAAATAATTTATTTTTTGCTTTTTAGTGGTGTAAATATAAAATATGTACGTAGGGTAGAGTATGTGGTACACTCCTGACTCTTTACGTACATCTCGAGTGAGAAAGCGTCGAGCACAGGAGTCTGAAAACGAGTAAGATGAGCAAAATAGAGAAAGAAATAGTATGCGTTGTGAAGACTTTTTCGCACCATAGTAGCTGAGATTCTTCTTACTGATGCTACAAAGTGTTCTTTAACGAGCAGCAGCACAGTAGTGGTTCTTCTACTTCGGGTAGAAAAAACTTGAAAAAGGGTCTTCTACAGGTGTTGTAGCTCGTGGTCGACCTGGAACAGGTCTTCTGGACCGGGGCCTTCGCGATTCTCCTCCTCTACTGCTCTCTTTTTCTCCGGGCCAAACACTGAGGGGTTGGAGGCACGTGTGACGTCATTCGTTGAGTCGAAAGGTCGAAGAAGTGTCCAAGTTCAAATCGGATTTAAATCAAATCGGTCAGAATATAAATCAAAATGGATTTATATTCTGACAAAGTTGGACACTTTCAAATCAAACAACAACGATAACATTATTCTAGGAAGTAAATATGCGTCTATTTTAGCAAATATATTTCTTAATACAGGCCCGTGTCCAGGATTTCATAAAGGGAGGGGTTTTTGCAGGCCTGTCAGTTCAAAATATTTTGTTTTGAAGGGGAGGGGCAAAGCGTTTGATCGATACATTTTATCTGAAAAAACAACAAAATATGTACAAAAATGCTTAAATTCATCATGTTTGCAGGGATGTGCCAGTTGCGACAAACTGCTCCAAAAGACTGATAAATGAACTTTTCTGCTCCAAAATCGGACAAACTTGCGCCAAAAGTGCGATTTTGCATTTAATGTTGCAGTTCCTTCAACATATTTGGCAGTTTTTTCAGATTATCATCAAGTTTAGGCATTTGGAGCTTGTTTTTACGATTTTTTTATATAGCCCCGATTTTTTGCGCATTTCAAAATCCGATTGCATTCGCTTTTGAAAAATTCAATCGTTTTAAATTATTATGTGATCGTTCCCTTTGAGTTGAAAAATTTTGCATTGGCCATTATTTTCAACCATTCTTATCTTTTGTTTTCAGAAGAGGACTTGTAAGTTCGTCTTCTTGCCACGCCCACTCAAAAATGTCAAATCTAGTTGCATCTGAATTGATTTAAGCAAATGCCATGTGTAAAAATTAATATTGTTCACCAGTTTTTAATCTTGGGTTTCTTAAGATTTTAGGACAGAAAGTTGATCCCTAATTTTGGTTGGAGACACATAAGATAGCAAAATTCGGGGTTATTCTAATGCTCTGGCGATGAAAATGCAGACATTTAAAGTTTCTGAGACTCAAGCATTACTTTCCATATTCTGAGCCTGCCTCAAAATTTTTATTTTTATTTTTTCACATGTATTTTAAAATTCCTTTTCTTATGACATCATTTCTCAAAAGCATTTTTTTTCATTGTAATTTCATTATTAATTTTGTGATTAAATATCAAATAGTTAAAAATTAAAGGTTTTAATGGTTTCCTTTGCTTGATTTTCAGATTTGTTAATCAAGTAGCTCCGTATGTAACATATATGACTATGTGTATAAGGTCAAATGTTAGTAAATAACTTACAGGTACTAAAAAAAAAAAAAAGATTAATAAATAGCTCTTTAAAACTCACTTGTAATTTGTTGAGGTAAAGTTTTTAAATTTAACTATTCTTTTTTGCTTTTCTTTTTTTTTTATTAGCCTTTTTGAATATGTTTTTGAGTTTTATGTATATATTATCTTGTGTCTTTTACATATATGTATGAACTACATAAAGGCAAACAAAATTTAAAAATAGATATCAAACACCAAAACTTAAATGTGAACAAAAGCAGTGATGTATTAAGCAAAGTAAATATGTGAGCTAAATTTAAATGAGTGTAAGAAAAAAGTAGAGCAGGACATGGCTTGTTTTTTGTGAAAAATATTAGACAAAAAAGAAAATAAATAAATAAATAAATATAAAATAAAAATAAACAAATAAATAAATGTAATTAAAAGAGCTTCAATTAGTAGTTGGAGTGTTGGAGTTACGGTTTTTTGCATCCTTAATCTCCTTTTTTATCATTTTATCATTGTCACACATGTTTCTGTGCGTGGAATATACATAGTTGCTACAAATTGATGCAAAATTTAACTTTTCGCTGCTGCAAGCTGCTCCAAATTTGCAATTTTACTGCTCCAGGCTGCTCCAAATTCACCGTTTTACTTCTCCAAACTCACCATTTTTCCTGCTCCCAAAATTGCTCTAAAAGCGAGTTTAGGACGGCACATCCCTGTGTTTGTAAAATCCAGGGAGAGGGGTAGCAATTGACCCCCCGAGATCTCCCAACTGACAGGCTTGCTTTTGGCTTCAATTATTTTCATTCTTAGTTGCATTGTCAGGAAAACACACTTCAGTGAGCAAATAATTCTTCACTGTTTAAGGTCACAATGAGGGGCTTAGCAGTTTGGAGCGGAGGGGGGATGGTTCAAATTCACAGAAGATTAGGTTTTAAGTAATATACTACCTATTCTATTAATGTATTTTACACACAGCAGAACCTCGTTTAGCCAGCGCCTGTTTATCCGGATCAAATTTGTAGAAAAAATATATTTACGTAAATAATCATTTAAAATTATGATTTCAAGAACAGAAGGTTTATATGCGCCAAATACTCGGTTTCATTTCAATTAAGCATGCTACTGCAAAGGACGTACAATAAAGTATAGTACTAATTTAGCAAACAATATGATATACTTTGGATGTAAGCCCAATACTATTGCAGCTGAATTATAACTGATGAAGTAATTGAGAAAAAATGGTATGATATAGTTTTGTTAGAAAGCATTGTTTTTTGGTGCAATGAAAGATAAGTCTGCATATTTAAGAACATTATTGATTATTATTAGGATTTTCGTTTATTAGGATTGCCTTTGGTCCTATCTATTCCGGATAAATGAGGTTGTATTGTACATGTAAGGATCGTTATGAACCCCACCTCCCGGAAGGAAATTTCTCGTTGGGCAAGAAAACCTCAGTATTTATCCATTTTACTGCTTGTTTAGAGTCAAACCTATTATCTGTTTATAGTGCAATACATTGCAACAAGTACTGAGAAAAATTCACAAACTCTTTTATAACATATATTTTCAGGTTTTAATATTGTAAGATAATGCTTAGCAAACTAAATAGGAAGAGTTTTGATGCAGATGTAAATTATATTAACAAACGCAATTACTATGCATCTACAGAGCGACAACAGTTATCGCTTTTTGTGAAACGCCCCAGATCAAAACCCCTTATGAGAAGCAATATTAAACAAAGTATTGACAGCCCATTCAACTGTTCCTCCATTTCTGTTTTTCCAAAGTATGATTTTAGTTGATTAAGAGAAGAAAGTGTCGTAAGTTACCAGGCAACTTCAAAGAGAATGCTTTTTAAAAAAAGTTCTGTACACAAATTTGAACATTAAAGCTAATTTTAAGTCAAATATGCACAATTCTTCATTTATTTTTTTATTTTTTCTCTAATGGGAGGGGTTTAACCCCTAAAACCCTCCCCTTGGACACGGCTCTGTCTTAATAATTATTCTAAGGTGAGAAATGACAGGAAGAAAGCGCAAAATAACAAAAGAAAACTAACTATTTTCACAGGTCAATGAGTTTCAGTTGCAAATGTTCCGTGAGAAATCTTCAAAAAACCAGCATTTCCTCAGTGGGCATTGATCAATATTTAAAGTAATACATATGCGTATTTCATTTCAAACTGTGACTATCATTTATACAAATACAAATACAAATACAAATGTGACGACCAGCAACAGGCTCTGGGCCCAGCTAGGCTGGTCCTAGTCAATTAATTAGTCCCCAATGAAGATCAATGGCCCTCTTAAAGCTATCCACTCCCTTGCTCATTACCGCCTCTTCCGGTAAGCTATTCCAAGTACCCACGACCCTGCTAAAGTAGTAGTTTTTCCTGATTTCCAAGTTAGCCTGATATTTAAATAGCTTAAAACAATGACCCCTTGTCCTGCTTTCCCCGCAAAAAATTAATCCATTTACATCTTTCATTTTGATAAATTTAAATAACTGAATCATGTCCCCTCTGACTCTCCTTTGCTCCAGGCTATACATATTAAGCCTATTAAGTCTGGTATCATAGTCTAAATCTGAGAGTCCCCTTACTAATTTAGTTACCCTTCTTTGAACCCTTTCCAATACAAAAATATCTTTCTTCAGATAAGGCGACCAAAACTGAACAGCATACTCCAAATGAGGTCTTACTAAACTCCTATATAAAGGCAGAAGAACTTTCTTAGATTTGTTTGAAATAGATCTATTGATGAACCCAAGCATTTTGTTGGCTTTGTTACTAGCAATACTGCACTGTTGACTAAACTTGAAGTCCTGATTCATAAAGACACCCAGATCCATAACATTTTCTGCCTGATTTATCACTGAACCCTGTAAACGATAGCTCATACGCTTATTTCCATGACCTAAGTGTAGCACTTGACATTTCCCTACATTAATTGCCATACCCCATTTATCTGCCCACTTAGTAATATCAAAGACCATATAGCTTCGCATAAGACCGGACACTCCGGTAGAGATCAATGCTTTCGCGTTTTCTCCCACTTCAATGAAAGTCGTTGAGCACATAAAAAAAACTTCACAGGCGTGTTGGCGATTGAATTTTGGAGGAAAAAATGTTTTATACTGTGTGCAGCGATTAATCGCCAAGTTCAGCCACTGTGCGTCGTGCGCCGTGTGCCGTGTTTGAATCGGTTCTTCTCCCCTCCCTCTGGCGAAGGGTGGTAATTATATGGGCATTTAAGCCTCAGAGAGGGTCATTAAGAAAAAATGAAAGCAAATAAATAAGCAAAAGGAACACAGAAGTGTGTTGTATCAATAACAGACTGTTTACGAAGATGCAAAGATCTTTCTCATTTCTTTTCTTGCTGTTTTATTTATTTTTATTTTCCTTTTTTACTGCATATTTATTTTTATTTAATTCATTGACTTTGTATTTATTTACTTTGTGAAGCGAATGCAGAGATGTATTTTCATTTTTGTCACAATTTTTTAACTTATAAATTTTATAATTTCTCTATTCACATTATAATTTTTATTTTTTTCATGTCAACAAATCTTGTATTACATTACAATTAAGTTCAAGATGTCAAACTAGCAGAAAGAAAAAGATGAAAATATAATGTATTTAAGTTAAGGAAAAAGTGTTTGAACACAACGTGGGCTTATAATCTGCCGACGGTTAGAAAAGGGTTATGATCCCCATGACTTTCGCCTCGTATCCCCCTGTTTAATACCGAATATTGATCGCGTCAGGGCCGGATTTAGAAGAGGGAAGGCGGGGCAACTGCCCCGGGGCCTCCACAGCAAAGGGGCCCCCACAATAAAATTTTTACAAAATATCCTTTTTTTTTTGGTATTTCTACAAAGAATGATTGCACAAGACAATATTATTATGGATACATCAGAAAGGGGAGTGGGGGCTCCACTCCTTCGTTGTCCCGGGGCCTCCACACTTCCAAATCCGGCCCTGGATCGCGTGAATAACAAATAATTTAAAAATAGAATGGCTAAGTATTTTGTATTCAGTTCAGATAAAATTATCGACGAAACTAAAGTATTATTAATGCATATTTTTTAATTTTTCGCTAATATTTTAGGTATTTTGAAAAGTATTTGCTGTTAATGATTTTTTTAATGCACATTACACGACTCTATTCATAAGCTTCTTGTACTTACTATTAAGGAATCGTGTTCTATCACGTGTTTTATCCTTCCAGCTGGTTTCCAAGTGTAGCAGGAAAACAATGTTTTAAATGGGGTGGTTTCCTTCAGTCAAAAATACTACTTTTAGTCATTGAAATGGATAGAATGAGCAAAAAAAAAAAAAAAAACATGGACCAAACTACACAAATTAAACTAAAAATTTGGATTGTAGATTTTAATTAGGTTTACTGTTTTTAATCGCCTGTTAATCTGTCGATGGGACTGAAAACATTTACCCTTGTGTTTCATTATTTTTTACAGATTAACCCTGAAACATTTAAACATTAAAACGAGAAAAGAGGGTGATGAATTACGCACGCACTATACAAATGTCCCAGTAAGACACCCAACCCTTCTGCCATTAGACCGAGTTTCCAAAAAATCCGACCGTAGGAAGAGGGAAGAGGGAAGAAAGTGTAAATGGAGTTTCAAGATTCCGTAAATACACTAAATAACACCTGGAATCAATTAGGTCTTGTTATCATTCTTGCGGGAACCGAAACGGTGGTTAGTCAGGGGTGGTTACAGCGGCGTACGCAGACAAATCAGTTCGGGGGGGGGGGGGGGGCTGAGCTCGAAAGTCTTTGAGCTGGGGGGGGGGGGATACTTATGAACTGGTAGCTAAGAAAAGTTCATGTATCGCTTTTCTGATATCAATACGAATGTAAGATTTCAAAAATACATCATAAAAAAAAAACTTGTTCTTTATTATAATTTTTATAATTAATTTTGAAAATTTCGGGGGGGGGGGCTGTAGCCCTATCAGCCCACCCCCTGGGTACGCCACTGGGTGGTTAGTATCCCCATCCTTTATTCCTACTTTTTCTTAGGAAAGGAAGCAAATAAAAAAGCAAAAGTATTGGGAAGTTTGTTGTATCAATAACAGTCTGTTTACAAATATGCAAAGAGTAAAACCAAGATCTCTTTTATTTATTACTTTGCTGTTTAATTTATTTTTATTTTCATTTTTTATTGCACATTTATTTTTATGAAATTCATTTACTTTGTATTTATTTATTTTTGAATCGAGTGCCGAGATGTATTTTCATTTTTGTTACAATTGTTTAACTTATAATTTTTATTTCTCTAATCAAACTTCGTAATTTAATACATGACGGCAATTCATGTATTAAATTGCAATTAAGTTGCAATTTATGGAAAGTAGCATTCATGGGGGATTATAATAATTAATTAAGTTAAGTTAATTATATTAAGTTGCAATTATGGAGGGAGGGTCATGACCCCCATGACCCTCCCTTGTATACCCCTGTTTAATACCAAATATTAATCGCGTGAATAACAAAATACTATTATCCCAACAGTAATTTTTTAATTATTTTTTTAATGTCCGATTTTTCAAACAAGGCATGGTCTTGATGACGTCACAAACGATGCTCTTTGGCGCATCATATCACCGCATTTTCAAGTTATATCGTTGCCAATACACGTGAATAAAGATGCGAATTAAGTGTTTAGCTCTGTCAATGGCAACGCCGAATGGCTTCATCATTTGTGATGTCATCTGGCAGAAGCTTAAATAATGAAAGCGCACCGATTTAGGCTTTTTTCTTTTAATATTAAACTTAAACAAATTAGTTTAAAAATTGTTAGATCCTACGTTTTTAAGCATGCTCTTCCAGAAAAAAATACTTTTAAAATTTTGGAAATGACCCCATTGTTGAACTTATAAGTTTTATTTTTCTAATCACATTTTGTAATATAATACATGACGACAAGTCATGTATTAAATTACAGTTAAGTTACAATTACAATAAAGATGAGAAAGTAGCATAATGAAAAATAGGGAAACATAATGTATTTAAGTTAGCTAAAAAGTGTTTAAGCAAAACGTGGGCTTATAATCTGTCGACAGTTTGGGAAGGGTCATGACCCCCATGACCCTCTTCTTGTACACCCCTGTTCAATACCAAATATCAATCGCGTGAATAACAAATAGTTTAAAAATAGAATGGCTAAGTATTTTGTATTCAGTTCAGATAAAATTATCGACGAAACTAAAGTATTATTAATGCATATTTTTTAATTTTTCGCTAATATTTTAGGTATTTTTGATGCATATTTGTTAGAATACGTTAATAATTTTTTTAATGCATATAACACGACTTACTTCGTAAGATTCTTGTGCTTACTATTAAGAAATCGTGTTCTATTGCGTGCTTTATCTTTCCAACAGGTTTCTAAGTACAACTGGAAAAAACAATGTTTTAAATAAGAATTATTTCTGAAATCCGCAGTTACATATGGTTCTTTATTTTCCTTCTATTTATGTTTAATTTCTTACATTCAGTCGAATCGGATCTTTAATCGACAACCAATTGATTTTTTTTCTTATTCCTCCTTTCATGGCATAGAATTCAAGGATACCTTCATTATAAAGTTTAGTAACCTAATTTCGTTCTTTCATGTTATGTCCTACGACTTGGCGAAGGTTTTTCAAAAAATAAATAAAAAGTGAAACAAAATACTAATAATAATCATTAAAATTATCAAACTGCTGTTGTTATAAATCTCATTAAATTAGGATACATAAAGCAATAGAAATAGATTTTTTTCTCATTCTCCATCCATCCCAGCGCCCAAGCGTTGGTATCTGAGCCGTAGAAATGTTGCATTCTACTGTAACAGTAAACGTAGATATAATTCCTCCCTTTATTTAGCCTACCTTTCATAAGTTATTTTTATTTGCAACTGTACAGTTAAGAAACTTTGTTCATCGGCTCTTTGGGACAAATGCAACACTTATACTGCTGAAAAGTATGAAACGAATCTCACAGGAATGCGTTTTTAACGAACTAATCTTGTTACAACAGGTATTTCAGCATTTTAATATTTGAATTAATTTCGAAGAAAAAAATTTCATTTTCAGGATAAAATGATAAAAAACAAAATAATAAATAAATAAAGCATATGTTATAGGAATAAATGATTCAAAAAGAACGTGAGCGAGTACTTAAATGTTTCAATTTTTTATATTATACAAAGATAAATTATTTAAAACGGTGACTACTGCTTATTCAAGGGGACTATAAATTCTATATTTACCGGATTATCAGTATTCAAATGTGTTATTCCGAACTTTATGTATTTCGCTCACTCCTAAAAGAATTTGACCATCAACCCCCCCCCCCCTAGAAATCCGGAACGTTTTGTAGCGTAAAACAGAAGAAAGTTTTTCTTTTTTTTTAATTTCTCATGTCAGTAAAGGAAAAGAAACAATTTTTTTTAATTCTGAATTTTGAAACTGAATCGAGTGAAAATTTGAAGAAACACAGAAAAAGCAATTCTAGTTCTCATTAACTATAAAGCATATTTGAAATTTAGACCCTTAAATAGGACTTTCTGCTATCTTTCCAAATTCAATTTTGGGTCGTCCAGGGTCAAGGCAGGTAGGTCCCTTATCAGTTTGGTAGACTTTCCCTCCTCCAGGAGCGTGCACAGAAATTTCGGGGCCCGTCACAAATGACTTTTTCGGGCCCCTCTCCATATTGTTTACCCGTATTTTCACCCCTAGTCATAAAAATATTGGGCCCTCTTCAGGCTCGGACCAACAGGTGTTCCTTCTCCCCCCTGTGAAAGCCCCTGCCTCCCCCCCCCCCCCCAAACTCTTATAAAACTTACACTGCACCGATTTCGAGCCGGGGACTCTCCAAGGACCGGGCCCCAAGTTTCTGATTAGGCTATTATCTGGTTACCAAGATGTGCCAAATTCAGCTCCTTGATACATTCTGAGTAAAAAATGTAAAAATCATGATTCTCGCGTTTTTGCAGCACATTTTTCCAAGATGATTTTTTGTGACTGATGTGTTGCTATTTTTTTAATATCGGATTCAGTAGTTTGGAAGTTCCTCTGCTATTCCACCACATGGGATTTCAATTCGACACAGGCTCTTAACTTGACAATGTTCTTATGGGATGAGAACACCTAAGAAGTTTTTTTGTGAAGGAAGTAAATTAGTGTGGTCGACGATAAGAGTTTATAGATTCTTTTGTGTGAAGCCCAGGGTAGGAAAAACTCTTCTGCCCCTGCTTCTGCGCTGTCTTCGGCTGCGAAGGAGAAAGGACAATAATAGGAGATAACAAAGAAAAATTGGTGACAATGAGGCAGATAAGCAAAGCTGTGGACAAACGCGGGAAGATTTCACGCAAACGGCTACTGCACTTTGAAATACTGATTTACACCCTGAAGATGAACTCAATCCTTTGAAATTTGAATGCAAGGCAGTTCGGTATGGAGTTAATGTTAGCAAGCGTAAGTATAGAATTATGAAAATAGTTTTGAAAGTCTTGTGATTAAAAAGAAAAAAAAAAAGTAGGTTTCATCCACAATTACGGGGTTGCGTGACATGAAATTTTTAAAAATTTAACTGAAATTTTAAACTTAAAAATATGTTTTTCCAAATTAGATTTATCAACAAATTAATTAACATTTACGCAATTCATGTACATACGTGTGCGTGTGTTTTCCTTTCAAATTTCACGAAATCGTAATTCTAAGCGAAGGAAATTTTTCAAATTGAAGTCGTAAAGTGCGAAAAAGGCCAAAGCAAGCCATCTTTTGTAACAAAGTATAGAAATTCGAAACACTCTTCCTGGCATTCATTTGAATTTTGAGGTCTTGAATTCAAATTACGGCCGCGATAAAAACCATTAGTAGAAACAAGAAATCCAATGAGCAGAGTCTCAAACTAACCCCCACACTCCCTTAGTTCTATTTTTACTATTTTTTCTAAAAAAAAGTCTATGAAATAGTTTTAAAAAATCAAAATTTTTTTGGGAATAACGTTTTGAAATTTCCATCCCGTTCACTGTTGCGCCCCTGGAGAGAGTTACTCCGGCCAATCCCTATTTACGCCACTGTTTACAAAGATTACTTTCACAAATTTCTCAAATGTAAACTATATTATTATACACAGGTATACCATTATTATATCAGGAAACCCATAATTTATGGAGCCGTCTCATATTTTGGCGCCCGGGATGATCCCCCCGCTTGCTCTCCTCTTCGCTGCACTATTTTGCAGAAGTTGATAAGGTTTAAAAAAACTTCTCAGTCATCGACTACATTACTTAATATTTTTTATCTCGCAAGATTTCCCTTCAATTTTCACTGTGAAGTGGGCGACAAATTCGTTAGATTGAATGAATTTACAATTATTTTTTAAATTCTCACTCCTGTTAATTTTGTACTAGGGGGCTCCACTCCCTGCTCGTTTTGTTCGCCAACCTCCGCTCACCACTTGTGGCGCGTAACGATTGGTAATTTTAATGCTTACTCCTTGGTGTCCTCGGGACATACAGGGTTCATGATATTCTCAAGACTGGATGTTGAAAGCCCAAAGCGGAATGGCTTTCTCTGGATGTTCGATATCCAACGAGACCAGTTTCGACCTGAGACATTCCTAATCCAGAGGAGATTGGGTTAAAAGACACACAGACAAATGCGTGTTTACCTAAAAATTTATTTCTCGTTAAAAAAAAAAATGTCTACAAAACTGATTCATTTTAAATCTTAATGTAACTTTCTTGAATTTTTAGATCTCTTCTATTTCAATTTATTTTTCTTTTACTTTGTATATTAATTGGGTTAAAAAAACGAACTATAAGTCAAATAAATACTTATGTGCAAAAAGTAAAATGAGAAATAACAACGCCAAATAGCACACTTTGCAGATTACTGCAGATACGTGTTTCGGCGTTACAAATGAATGTCCTTTTCAATGCAAAAGAAATGAGCTCATGTTTGAAAAAACATCGGAGAAATGGTTAGGTTTCTTTTGTCGGGTGTCTTTTCAACCAAAAGCTCATTTCTTTTGCATTGAGAAAGCCGTCCATTGTAGCGCCGAAACACGAGTCTGCAGTAATCTGCAATTCAGTCTGTTTGACGTGGTTATTTAATTTTCACGAACAAATGGGGTGGTTTCCTTCAGTCAAAAGTAGTACTTGTAGTCACTGAAATCGATAGAATAAGCAAAAACTATAACTTGGACCCAGAAAATACTTTCATTTTCCCAACACTTATTTTTTAATTATTTTTTTTAAATGTCCGATTTTTCAAACAAGGCGTGGTTTTAATGGCGTCACAAATGATGCAGTTTGTCGCATCTTTCACAACGTTTCCACGTTGTGATAATCAAGAAGCGAATTAAAATTGCGCTCTATGCTTGCCATCAACCATATCGTTGCCAATACACGTGAGTAAAGATTTTTGTTTAAAATACATTTTGATATTTGATCTATTACTGCATCTTTTTTTTTTGGCACAGTTTGATTTGATCAAGAAGAAAAAATTTGAACTTAAAATTAAAAAATTCTTAGTAGTTCACAACATCATTTTTTTTCTTTTTTTTTTTTTTGTTTGTTCGCAAAAACTTAAAGCATTAATAAGAAAAAGCGTTGGAATTAAAGAGGCGTGTAGAAAAATTATTTTGTTTAGTTTTAGTTTTTGACAGCCCACTCCAAACGTATTTGTACCTTAGACTTTCTATGGCATTATGAAGAACACATCGCCGCTTAATCAGCGTCCCATTAAATAGATTTTCAAAAGAATGGGAAGAGGATGTAAATTGAGTTTCAAGATTCCGTAGATAACATCTGGAATCAATTAGGTTTTGTTATCATTGTCGCGGGAACTGAAACCGGTGGTTAGTATCCCCGTTCTTTCTCCCCACTTTTTCTAAGAATTCTTAGTGTTGTAACCTTTACGCCAATTCCAAGAATCTCCAGTTCAACTTGGCGGCTATAGCTCTGAATGTCAGTTTTTTTCAAGCACCAGTTTTCATTCTACTTACGCTTGTTTTTCTTGCCATGCGTAAAAACCGGTCGTCGAGTGTCCAATCTTCACTAGTTCTATTATCTTTGGTCGAGTGTCCAATCTTCACTAGATGAGTACTTGGTTCTGAGTAGGTACGAGTAATTGAGATGTCTCAATCTACCATTTATTGCTTCAGCTATTTTCAGTGTGACTATATCGGTTTATTTTCTGGTTTTCCAATTAATGAATGTTTATCACATCTGGCAAAACTTTGACCCATGTTCAGGGGTAACTTCGGGTTCAGGGGTCCATGTTCGGGGTAATCAGTCCAAAGTAATGAGCGAAAAAAGTAGTGTACACGAAATATTTTGCTTTTTGTTGGCAGGCGGTAATGTTGAATTTTTTGAATTGCTCAAAAACAGTTTGAAGTTAAATATTTTTTAATCGCTGTGTTCTTAGTTTAAAATTTGCTTTGAAGAAGTTGATCTGACTGAAATATTTAACTTCATCAATATTTATTTTTTTAAAAAGTAGATTTTTCATTGCTGAGTAATTTTAGGCGAATGTTCCGACCGATACGCATTCTTCGCTATCCCACCCCTCCAATTACTTTTAATTAATTAATTTTTTTAATTGCAAGTCTTTCTTGTATTTAATGGTATTTTTGCGAGAAATTCTCCCAGCGTTTGTGCATATCCGAAAATTATAAAACAAAGAATACTCTAAAATAGGTATCTAGTCCTTTTTACTCAAAGGACACAGTGTAAATTTTAAAGCAAGGCGGGCCAGCAACATTTCAATTCAGATAGTCAAGTCAGTGCCCCCCCCCCCTCCGTACCGACGATTTTTTAATTATTATTATTATTATTAAGCTCTCAGTGGAAGTTTTCGATAATTTCAAAGTCATTTTTCTTTTAAAATGATTTAAAAGAAATACATTATCAAATAAAAAATGGTTTTTTTCTGTTTGTAAGCTTTCAGTGGATCGTACAGAGTCCGTTCGCTGGCCGTAAGTTCGAGACTCCTGCTCTAAAACATACGAAAGTTATTGTAGAACCATTTTTAAGGTTCTGACAAAACCGTTCAGCTGTTTGAAAATCTATTTTTAAGAGGAGGGTTTGCTTTTATACCTTGTGACACGGTGGGTTTATAGATTGTGAGTTATGGCTGTCTATCAAAAAAAAGACGGTGAAGGAAAAAAAATCCCTCCCTAGCCTAAAACTGGCTTGTAATTCATTCAAGTGAGAAGAGGATGCACTAGATAGATACTTTATTCCCGGGCGTCGTTGACAGAAAACGATAAAGCGTGGGCAAGTTTTATTTTTGAAAAGAGGCTCGTTTTAGACCTCGAAAAATGCATGAGATAACACTAACATTCTGTATTAAATTCATCATAAAGTAAAATCATGTTGAATTTTAAAATTGTATAAACCATCAAATGTTATATCTATTACAATGCGCAATGTGACGAACAACCAGAGGGCATAAAAAATTCAGCTAATTGCCACATTCTGCAACAATGATGTATAAACGCTTCTTTAACATTTTTCGATTCTGTCTCAGCTCAGATTGCGGGATGGAAATTTGTAGCTTTATGCCATGGATTTTTTCCGCATTACATAAAAAAATCCATTTCATTGTTTTGGAATAGCATATCTATTTGGTTTCCGCAGGGCTAGGAACAGACTATCGTTTTAGGGCGGGGGGGGGGGGAGATTATTCTGAAGCATATAGTGTTTTGGGTACTAAAAAATTCTGAAACTGATTGGGTATCGATAAAAAGCACCAAAGCGGCCAGGAACAAGGCATCTAGTAGTACATAAACGTAACTAATTAATTTCATAAACAATGAAAGGAAGTAGTATTTCTAACATTTACTCCTAAAAATAATTAATTAGTTGAAAAGATTACTTAATATTCTACTGTTTTACACATTACTTATAAAGTATTTGAACACAATGCGGATGAACAATAGTGCCGATGGTTAAGGGTGATCCCCATGACCCCCCCCCCCGTACGGTTTCCCCATATTTATCCGAAGTAATTACTATAGAGTTTATCACATAAAATGTGCTCTTCGAAAATATAATTATGGCAGAGAAATATGACGAACTACTATTGATTGTACTACTAAATATGACGACTTTACTATTTGAGAAAATTTATTGAAAATGTTAAAAAAACTGAAAATTGCCAAAACTTCTACTCATTTGTGACAAAGGAAAGAACTATACCGCACACCGCAAAATTTTTATGGGAGCTTAGTGCCACCAATGGCACCTAGTCCGCGCAACTCATCATCGAAAATAGAAACTACAATTTTTATTAATTTTGGCTAAAAGCATGAAAAAACAGCATTTGGTCGAAATTTCAACACAACTGTGGAAGATCAAGAAATTGTGCAAAAAAAAAAAAAAAAAAAATCAAATTTTTTATGTGCACTTTGCTCTACCAATGCCACCTTTTCCGCCCTACCCATCATCGAAATAAAAAAAAAGTTGTTTTTCGGCCCACCCTATTAAGCATTTGGGCATCGTGGTTTTGACATAATGGATTTAAAGAATTGTTACGCATTAGGTGCCAATAGTAGAGGGGCTATGGTAGAAAATATAGCCGGAAACTGAATTTTGTGATAAAATCATGAAACTTGGCATGCATGTAGACAATGTACTAACAAACATATTTAGAAGGGGAGGCAATTCAAAATCCCCCCCCCGGCAGCCATTTTTGGTCAAAAATCCAAAACTACTTTTCTTTTTTATTTTTTGAAAAATACCCACTGTATCTTCTTTTGGGAGTTCTATTATGCTTACTAAAGCGTAAAAAGTCATCAAAATATCTCTAAACCTCCTAATTTTAAAATTAATTTTAAAAACTTGATTTTTTGAAACAAAACTTTAAGTAATCAAAGTCTTTAACATTTCTTGAGGGGTCGTTTGAGAAATGTTTTTTTATGCATTTTAAAGCACTATGTTAAGGAAAATCAATTCATTTACAGTAGAACGCAATAATCCGAACCCCAGAAATCCGAAACATCAGAAAATCCGAACCTATGTTTTAGAGTTTACGATTAAAAATTGATACAAAACTAAGAATAAAAGTAGAAATTAAAAACCATAAACAAAGCTAGTAATTTTTCAAAACTTTAAACAAACATTTGAATTGTTGTTTAAGAATAAATACAGCACTTTGATTAGTTAAAACGAAATCAATTTTCATTATCGGTGAAAAAAAAAACTTCAAACACTTGGAAATGAAGTACGCAATTTTTTGGAAGTTTCACCCACATTCTGCAGTTTTATCAGTCATATGTGCACTTAAAATAAGGGGGAGGAGGCACTCACGTTATTTTTACAGAACTCCAATCTTTATTATTATTAAACGCTTTAAAACAAGTTTCAAGTTTTTTTCTCATTCGACGATTTGAGGCGTTTGTTCTATGTTTTAACCATGTAAGAGGAAGAAATATTTAATTGCTACAATAAGAAGTTTAGTGCTATGTTAATAAAGCTAGCAATATTTTTACTATTAATAAAATTGTTATTTATTGAAATATAATTCAATGTTACAAAAGCTACAACTAAATTGCAATACAAATCTGATTAAGTGATGCATACAACGATTATATAAAAGGCAATTTTAAACGTTTGAATTTACAAGTAATTTACACAAGTACATAACATTTTCCATTGTAGTATTAACACATAGGTGTTTAGATAAGTTCATTTTTGAAGCACCCACAAGTAAAATGACAGCAGGTTTTTTTACACTTGCATAACGTAAATTCGCTTTCAGCAAGAACTTGAAAGTTCGGACAAACTCAAACAATTAAGAACGTGCTTTTCATCAGTTACTGTAAAACCCCAATCATAAATTGAAGTTAAGGCTAAATTTTTGGACATACTGCCCCACTGATGTCCACTTTGATAAGCACTAAATAACTTGCCTTAAGGCTTCAGCTGTCGGTGGTAAGTTATTCATTGATCATTGTTCGCTGGTGGAAAAAGTTTCCAGCTTCATTTACGGACGGCAAGTTGCATGCAGACAAGTAGTAGCAAAGATTAATGAATCGCTAAGATATTTGAAATTTTTAATTAGGTGTGCATTTTTTTTAGGTTAGAATATATATATGAAAATACACCAATAACATCAGGATAGTCTTTTCATCATTTCTACATCGTCACTTTTTTCTGACCTGCAAGAAAAGAGGTAACCATGAGAGTTCCGCTGAGAATGAGTGGAATTCTCTTAGAACAACTGATTTTTGCTGACCGAATTTGTACGCTAAGTCTTTGACTAATATAAAATGAAAGTTTTTTCCAGCTCCAAAATCTTCTTTATCCCCTTTTTGTACAGCTGATGGAAGCATCGTTGTCAACAGTTCCAACGAATATGCTCATGTGTCCTCTTATTGCAGCATGCAAAACATGAACGAAGATCCAGAAATTAGCTTCTTCGTGATTTTATGGCACTAGAGATGTCTTATTCGATGAAAATCACCGTCAAATCATTAAGAGCAAAAATAAGATCATATAGCTAGTGCAATCATGGAAAACAATTCTCTTATCTGCGTTTAGTAGAAACTGAACCAGTTCTTAGAAAGCAAACCATTTTCTCTAAAATGATATCTTTCTCTTATTCTTCTTATCACGGGACGCGGGAGCGTCCCGCCCCGCCAAGGAAACCAAACGTCAGCAGCCAACAGAAGCAAATCCACCGCCAAAGACGAAAGAAAATAAAAGCGACCAAGAACAAGATTACGCGACAGAACAAGTTGGGGTTTTTTGGGTTTTTCACCCCTCTGTATCTCAGCCCCATGCAGACCACCGGAGTTGATTTTTGGTACACTCAATCTCTTGTGGCCCCTGACGCCGTAAACCAAAATACAATCCCCTGGACCATCAGGGGGAGGAGGTATTAAAGTTATAAAATCGCTGTTCAAAAAAGTTTTCGCTTTCTTTGACAGGGCTACAGCCCAGACGAAAAAAGGAATCAAGCTGAAATTTCGCACACACATTCCTTGTGCCCTACTGATGGGCTTTTTGTGCCATTTGACCCCCCCCCCCCTCCTCTTTCCCCCTCGTTTTACCCCCCAAATTGTACTTTCCCGGGGTTCTATCACAGCCCCCCGGGGGGCTACGGTAATGATTTTTTGTATATATATTCTTGGGGGGTCATTGAGTACATATACAAAAATTCAACCCCCAGGGACCTCATGGGTCGGAGTAATTGAAGTTTGAAAATCACTAATTTTCTCTAAATTCTTATGTACTTACTCTCAGCTCATAGGGTTTGTTTATCTCGGACTGCAATTGCAAGGTTAGAACAGATCTAACAGTTATTCCAAAGTTGTCTTAGGAAATGAAATTCAATCAAGACTAAAACATATCCAACAGTTGCAACGAGACGTTAAATCGCGGATATCACAAATTTGCCACAGCGACTGCACATGCGCGCAGACTTAACTCATTGGGCTTTCTGTTTTCAGATTCTATGTTGTTTGTTTATACTTAAGCAGAGAAACAAATTAATGAATGAGATTAGAATGCTGTCCTCCCCCCTCCTCCCCCCCCCTCAAAGTTTTGCCGATACGACATTTTCTTCCCCCCTGTTTTTCAGTTTTGATATACTAATGGAGGGAAGAAATTTTCAATGTCGGCGCGAAACTGGGGTTAAACCATTACAATATTTTACGTAACAAATTATATGAAACTGTACGCATATGAATACGGCACATATAACTTTTTAATTGAAAGCGAAAAATAGCACTTTTTTTATTGGTTTGCTTATTTTCTAAATTAATGGATTTTTCACAAACAACACATAATGAATTGAAAATATATGAAATACGTGTGTGGATATCCGTGCTTTGCAGTAATTTGTTAGCTGAAGAGATTTTTGCAATTAATTTAAGCAAGACTTTTAATGAGCTTAGTCCGCGTGCTAGATGCACATTCGCTATGGCAAATTTGGGATATCCGCGATCTGACATGGAGTAAAGTTGCATAGATCTTCTGACACATTCAAATTTAAAATATTTAATGCTCTTTTTTTTTTTTTTTTTTTTTTTTTTTTGCTTGTTGATAACATGCGTTATTTCGTATTTTGAATAGAACTTTTAAACAAAACTAGGTATTAAACAAGACAAAGACTTTATCAAGAAAAAGATAAATCACAAAACAGTAGAAATTATCCCAAAAAACCTAAAATAATCCACGATTTAAGAAAAAATGTAATTAAACAAAAAGTGAAAAGCTAGATTAAAATAGCCCTCAAGCTGTAAAACATTTAAAGAAACCTTCATGAAAATGTTTTAATAATCTGTCAAATAAAGAAACTGTAATAGAATTTATTGCGAAGTTGTAAAATACTCGAAAACAATATAATTTAAAATATAATATTTTATTATCCAAGAAGTTTTCTTTGCAACAGAGAGGATACAAGGATTGCAATTAAATTTAAACCGACCAATTCTCGCAAAATGAACATAGAATCTTAATAGTTAGAAAATAACTTGACGCAAAATTAGGCTAGCCATTATTGTTCCTTAAAAACACAAAACAGCGTTGTTTCAATTGAACATTTTCTGACTTGAAGTTCTCAATTCTGAAAATACAGACAAAGTAATAATATCAATGCAAAAAGATGTGATATCTCATCAAAAACAACCCTGTTGTAAAAATTTCCCCGCCAAGAAAACCTTTAACTTTTCCGCACAAAAAAAAAAAAAAAACCTGCATCCTAAACCCAAAAACCCTCAGCCATAAAAAGTTATGATATCTAGTTTGCCCGCCAAGTATCTGCCAAACTATCATCCTCCCTCTTCTCCTTTTTCATCACAGCTACTTCCATTAGAACCTCCTCCCACCTTCAACTCCTCAGAAATATGGATAGATCTTTTAAATTGTTTATCTTGTTTGGCGGAAAACTTTTCAAAGTGAAGTGGTTGCTTGGTGAGCAAAAAGCTTCCCGCTGGCTAAAATTTAGCTAGATTACAACAAATTAATCACAAAAATAATTGCTACTTACAGAATTTGTAACAGAATCTTTTTTAGAAAACAAGATATTTTATTTGCCATTAATTAATTTATTTTTTTAAGCATGGAAAAAGTATCATTCATGATCTCCGGATTCATTGCCACCATTGAATGAAGGATACGTAACCGTAAATTTTGCCCCCTCCCCCTAGAAAAGTGTTACTGATGTAGAAATAAAACTAAAACTGAAACTTTTTTTCTGTTTAAGGTTCAATTGGTGCCATCGCTGGTGCCGAGTACTATGTCATGATGGCTTTGCAAATGTTCATACGTTCCAGGTTCCAGTCTCATACTGCGTTACAAAATTCTTCAAAATCCTAATTCTTATGTAAAATAAAACCCTGAATCCGAATATGACCGCCGTTTTCCCCCATCTGATTCCAATTACTGAGAGAGGTAAAAAATTTCAAAAGTATGAACATTTGAAGCAAGTTGGGAGAATCACAGGGGTATTTGCCCTTAAAATATGTTTTAATCATTAAAACTGATTTGTTCCCCCTTCTAGAAGTTTGTTTTCCTTTTTTTTTCACTTATTTTTCGAAGTAAAACCTAAAAAATTTTTAAAGAAACATTGGAAGCCTCGTATGTTACATATAGTCATATAGTCACAATCGCATTGCAAATCATCAGTGAAGAATCTTCTCGTATTATTTATATTTATTCAAGATATTTTCACATAATCTATATATACTAATGTTATAAAGTGAGAGGACGAATTTTTGTGTGTTTATATGTTCGAGGTAATCTCCGGAACTATTTCAACTATTTGAAAAATTCTTTGACTGTATGAAAGGTGCCTTCTTACTGAGTAGTGATGTTCCGGATATCCGTATCCGTATCCGTATCTGCGGATATCCGACGGAAAATAAGGATCTGTATCCGTATTCATATCCGTTACTTTTTTGGCGGATCTTAAACGGATCTTTTCTATTCTAAAAATTTTTAAATATTTGAATTAAAGACTTAAATTCCGTTTTAATTAGGTTTTATTCCCTGTCTAAATTGTAAGTTATAATTTCCGAAGCCAATTTACCCCCCGTTGCAAAAAAGAAGGGGTAATAAGTTTTAAAAGTGTGCATCTGTGTGTCTATTTGCGGCATTGTAGCTCCTAAACAGATGAACCGATTTTGATAGTTATTTTTTTCGTTTAAAGGTGACTTGATCAAAAGTGTTCTTATAGCTTGACCTCGTTTTTGTAGAACTTTAACCACCGGAGATATTAATTAAAAACCGAGTTAATGTTTTTTTACAATTATGGTAGTAAAAACTTACCCGTGCGTTAAAAATATTGACCCTTATTGAAAGAACGAAGTTTTCTATGTTTGATATTTATTTGGAACTTCCAAGTTATATACAGTAAGAGCTAGGAGCTATAATCTAGTTAAGTAAATTCTAATGCCATTTTAAGCCTTTACACGCGTGATTGGTAGCGATTTCATAGTCGGAACATAAGGAGAAAAAGCTCGACGATTTAAAATTTCTATCTCCTGTCGGTTCACATTTGTTAACAATATGTAGTCTGACTCGTGAAATTCATCTTAATATGAGGTCGGCTCTCTGGGGAATGTTTTTTTTTTAATTTTTAATTTAATATTGGTTTTTGTTATTGGGCCTATGGGGTTTGTGTAATTCTTCATTTTGGTTTTTCTCGGCATCATTCAAAAAAAGTGAAATTAAATTATCTATTTACTAGTTGTAAAGGTGTTCGCGGCTTTGTTATTTCGTCGGTCGGGGTAAGTTGGGTGAAATGAGTCAACGCTGCATTTACATTGAAATAAAATGCGAAAAATTATTTCTAGCCTGTCCAGAAGCAGCTTTACACTCCTGCTCCTGTATCCTACATCTACTAGTCTATATAGAAATAATTTTTCACATTCTATCTAAGCATTAATGTAGCGCTGACCCATTCCTTCCAATTCCACCTCAATTTTAACGGAGATTTAAAGAGTAAATAATTGAGTTTTGTTTATATTTTCGCCGTAGATGACATTTTTTTGGAGAAACAGTGCCATTACCCTAACGGGAATACTTTCCGTAGCGAATTTTACACTTGAGTATTGGGTAAAAAAAATGAGATCCGTATCCGTATCTGCGGATCTTGACACGAATGATCCGGGTTCGGATCCGTATCCGCGGATCTACTTTTTTAACGATCCGGCACAGTGAGTAACATATACTAATATTATAAAGAGAGAGGACGAATTTTTAAGTGATTATATGTTCGAGGTAATCTCCGGAACTATTACAACTATTTCAGAAATTCTTTCACTATATGAAAGGTGCCTTCTTACTGAGTAACATAGGCTATGATTCGAAAAAATCCGATAAATGGTTCTTTTTTTATTCCAATTTAGGCCCAAATTTCACGTAAATTGTCTATTATTGGCTATTAAAGGGGTGAAAAATTACTTGCACATATTAATATTATGTATCGTTGAAAAATGTAGAATTTTCCACGTTTTAAACAATTTGTTTCAATGGTCTAATTTAATTACGGCGGGAGTGATTTGCGTTTTTAGCTCGAACTTTTTTAGGCTTAGCTGAAATTTAGGCACTACTTTCTTCATTAAATTTATCAATAAAAAGTGAAGGAATTGTCCCACAATTTTCTTTTTGACAGCACTGGAAAGAGCGGATTTTTTTACTCCAATTCTATCTCGACCCATGGTCGAAAATTTAAGCTCCTATCTCCAAGGGGGAAAAGTTAGAGCCTTTTTAAATAAAGTTCGGAAAATCTCATATCAATTCAAATTGTTAACCATTTTATTTTCACGTTTCCAAGGTTACGCTTTTTGAATCCATTGTTTATTTCCTTATTTTGCATTTACTTTCCCAAACTTATTTTATTTCATGTTTAAATGGTTACGCTCTTTCGCATTTTAATTTCTTAAAAGTATTTTAATATCTGTCGTCATTGTTTGGAAGGGTAATTTTGCATGGTGTTTTTTTTATTTATTTAAGACTCATTGTTGACTATATGTCACCTGACACAATTTTTATTCTCAAGGTAGACCGGGCAAAGCCGGGCAACACAGCTCTTAATATTGTATAAAGATTTGAAAGCTACTGTTAATGTGATTTTATACCTTTTTGTTTGTTTGGCGAAATATTTATTATTGCCAAAGAAAAAACATCCGCTTCACTCGCAAAAGGGCTGGGTTCCGGTAGCGTGGTCGCTTAGCGCGTTACGCGCTGAGCAGTTCAGTCTAGGATTATTGTTTTAAGGCAACCGTTAATGTAATTTATTGTTCTGGCGATTTGTTTTGAAAGAAAAGAAACTTTTGATTTGTTTTTATCCGAGTGAAATGTACGACATTTTCTTTTTCTTTTCTGACGACGATTTTTGAATGTTCCACGGGATGTTTTTTTTTTCTTTAGACGGATCGATTTTGATAGCGTAGTCGCTGGGCAAGTTTTGCGATAACAATAGAGTTGCGGAATTGTTTTTACATATGAAAGATATTATTTGGTGTTTTTTTTTTTTTTTTTTTTTTTTGTTTATTTGGCGAAATATTTTAAATTGAAGTAAAAACCGTTTCACTCGCTAAATAGAGTTTTAAAGCAACTGTAAATCTAATTTAATGATTTGACGAAAAGTTTTAAATTCCAAAGAAATTTAAATAGTTTTTTTTTTCTTTTTTTTTTTTTTCTTTTTGAAAAGGTGTGTACGCATTTTATACAAAGAAAAATGATCATTTCACATCAGAGGATGAGGGGGCTTCAATTTTTTTTTTTTTTTTTTATTTAACGGACTTACATTAAATTTTTAGCACGGGCATCGCTGTGCGGGTATTGCTATCACAAATAAAGGCAAAATTAACTAGTGTGTTGTGGCTGTCAGGCTGTCACGAAACTTTCTTTCATGTCAATATTTTTTTTTGCCACACATTGTTTTGTTAATTTTCAGTACAAATCTAAAATTGTATCCTATCGATCAGTGGCGTACACAGGAATTTTGCAAGGGGAGGTTCCAGAGTTAAAAATTCTATTTTCATATCATACCCCCAATATGCCGTCAAACATATTCACTTAATTTTATCGATTATAGAGAGCAAAAAATATTGAAAAAGAAAAATTGAAGTATGGAATAAATATTTAGTATTAATTAATAAATTATTAATACCAGATAATTAATTAAATTACCAGAGAACACAAGAATTTATACATTTACTTTCCTAAAAATTCAAAAATGAAAACAGCGAAGCAAATTCAATTATAAGAAGCACCAATTTTTAAGACCGAGATTTTAATCTGTAGTTACAAAACTAAAAACATGATTATTTCAGTGTATTCACCAGTCTGCCTCTATATGATTACAAGATATCGTAGAATAAAATCTATTTTTCTAGTTCTTTTTCCGATTTTATTTATAACTTCCTCTGCATGTGATGGTGACATTGCTTGAATTCAGCAGAGCAAGAACCCATTAAACTTTCATTATACATAGTACTCCTTAAGTATGTTTTTAGCCTTCTCAAAGTCGAGAAAGATCTCTCGATTGGGCAATTTGTTATAGGAAAAGTTTCCAATTTTTAAAAATCTTTTAATTGTAGCATTTTATTTTTCCCTATTAGAACTGAAATTATTGTTACCCTTGTTTGGAATTATTTTACGTACAAAATACATAGAATCATAATCAATCGAAAAAACTTGCAAAAGCTACGGGAGGAGTTCAGAGCGCGGAGTAACTAGAACCACGGTCCTAGTGGTTCTAGTTACTCCGCCTAGTTACACCCTAGTTTTTACATCCACACCCCCTTCCCCTTATACTTACTCCCAGAATGGTTGCTGTTGCTAATGCTGATTTCTTGGTCCTATGTTACACTTCCCATGGAGGAAAGGAGGTACCTACTCCGTAGTCAAACTTATTCAACAAAAACAAAAACGTTTTTTGAGCAATCACGATTGCTTATTGTTCTCACTTGACAGTCCTTGATGTTCCGGTTCCTTTTTCAGCTTGGACCAGGGCTGCAGCACCACCGTCCACCGGCGGCGGCGCGGCTGGTCCTGAGCACTGTCCCCCGGAATCCACTTTTGCTGGGCCATGTCCTACACACTCGCCTACGCGCGCACGCCTTTACACACATACACACGCCTACGTACACACACTTAAGCCTACACACACACGCACACAACTATATACACGTACGCACCCAGGAGGAGGGACATGCTTGGGCGGGGGAGCCATTTCTAGAAACAATAACTCTAACTAGTAGAGTCTTGTCGCAACTCGTGATTGCGAAAAACATATTTTGAATTCAAAGTTTCGGAATTCAAATTAGAGGTTTTTTTTTTTTTTTTAATCAGTTCCAATAATCCTACCCCCCTCCCCCTGCAGTCGCTGGGCCCTGGCTGCTCGGATTGCCTATCCCTGAGCAGCCAGCTGCCAGGGATTTTTACTGGTGGCGACATCTGCCGAAGAAATATTATATCTAACGCAGAATTAATAAACAATATTTTTTAAGGTTTAATCTAAACAGCCTATATTTAAATGAGCATATGCGGATTTCCGGGAGTGCTACGGGGTGGGCCACACACCCAATATTTTTGTTTGAATTTTGAAAAGGTATAAAATCAGGAAACAAAGTTTGAAAAAAAAACTTATATTTTTCATAGCTACTATACAAATTAATTTACTTATGAAAGCAAACCTAAAAATACAATAAAATGCAATTTATTGTGTGACCCTTATGTGTCAACACACATCACCAGAGCGAGATAAGTTGTGCTGCGTATTAAGAATAAGAGTATTTTTTCCCATTCGAAAAAAAATATATAATAAATAATTACATCAAATAAACACGTCTCTATAATTAGTAACTGTTTCGCGCTGCATTAAAGTATAATTGCAGACTCTGTAATTATATATTTTTTGTTACATCATTGTAATTTCTTTTACTTTGAAACAACCATGGCTAACAAAGTTTTTTTTTTAAACAAAACATTAATACTGTGGTATAATTTATAAGAAACCATATAAACTTTTTCAAATTCTTGTACATCATTCCTGATAGAAAATTTGCTCTCAAAACAACTAATAATAAGCATTTCCAAGTTCGGGAACGCATCGAATCTTAATTCTTCACAAGTCATGAAAGATTGTCTACACCTTCATGTTTAGCTTCATTTTTGAGATTCTTTATATATTTATTTTGTACGCTTATTTTACGTGGTTATCTAACCAGATTTGCATTTTTTGTTGTTTCACGTAAAAAAAAATCACGTCATTAAGGCCAATTTACAAAATGTGTTTTAATTATTCATGATTTAAAAATTTGATAGAAAGAGCCCATAAAACCCTCATTGTCGGGGGAAATTTCACTTTTGGATTAAATTTCCAATTTGTCCAGTGACACTTTCATACATTCACTGAAGGTTTTAGAACACATTAGACAAAAAGAAATCATCTTATCCACTCAATTTTAAAACGTTCAAATGCATCATATTACATTACCAAAATAAATTTGAAACTATCCCTAGGCAACGGGGCTATGAAAAACAGAAAAAATAAGCAAAGTTTCCCCAGAGCAAAAACATTTGGAAAAATCTGATCAGGTGAACATATTTTTTCTTTTCTTGTTTGCACAAAATCACCCGAAGCAGTATAAATAGCAATAAAATTCCGCTAAAATCATTCTGTACCTGCCAGGGCTCGAACCTGGGACCTTCCGCGTGTTAGGCGGATGTGATAACCACTACACCACAGGTACACAAATCCTGAGCAACAATACTAATTGAAATCTGATTTCAATATCTAATTATTCGCCCAAAAATGTTATGTATTTTACTGCTTTATTGTTTCTACAAAAGAACATTTACTTTTTTTGATGCCAATTTATTGCGCATTCACTACTTCATTAATGGAGCTGATTAATAAATAAATAAGCAGAGAATGCTAATCCATGTTATTTGCTTTTTACTGAATGGCAACAATAATTCCAAATATCTAAACAAAACAAATAGACGATGGATGTTTTGCGAGCTGAAATTGAACGCAAAAAACGCCAGTTAGCTGAAAAGAATCTGATAGTAAGTTGATCTTTCTGCAAATGGAAACATAAAATAAATCAAAGTTTGTTAAAATGCGCTTTCAAGATGCTTTTCTATCTGGTTTATGTTTTGTCTTGTACGAAAACATGTACAAGTGTGTCAGGGTTCTTAACGTGTAATCGTTTAAAATTCTGATATTTTTTTGATTAAACATTATTATATGATTCGATTTTGAAGTAAGATGTGTTATTTGTGTTGTTACGTAGTTAATAAATGTTACCGTAAAACACATTTATACATTTCTGTAAAAAGCTCCAAAATCCGTACTTAGCACAAATTCTACTTTTATACCTACTCATTAGTAAAATCATTCAGAACTGATTGCTCAAAAATGTATTAGAAGTTAGCATGCTTTTGGTTCGATGATTTTAAATAACTATTGCTTTCACACATAGTCATAATTTAAGAGTTTTTTAATAGGGAAACATCAGCCTGTTGGGGGGAATGTGGTTTACTCTTAATTGAAAAAATGCACACATAGCATTTATTTCTAGTTGAAATTTTGCATTTCAGCGTAAAAAACTTGCTTCTTTTCTGCCTGTGTCTTGTGAATTGAATCAGAGTAATATTATTTCCAGTATTATTAAAATGCACAATACATTTAAGTTTTGCAAGTGCAGTACAGTCAAGTCCCGGATTGCACAATGAATATGTTCTAGACCAACGGTTTTCAACCACAGATTTTTGCTCACCAAGTTAAAGAAAATTTCTTTACTCAAAATAAATAAATAAATGAACAAAATAAAAAGGAGAATAAGCATTTAATAATATTACTCATGCCACAGTTTTTAAGTGAATTGTTTCATGATTTCTCACAAAGGAATATATATTTAAATATAGTATGATAATGATAATAATTACTTGTCTTCACATTTAAATATATTAGTGATTTATTCTTCAACATCCTACCAAGTAAAATGTTATTTATTTATTATCAGTATTACATACTTTGTAAAAAAGAAAATTCTGTGATGATGTTTTTCGTTAGAGTAGGTATTTACTTTATTTTTCACATGTATTTGGCTTTTTTTTACTACTTGTATTGCACATTCATTCAATTTACTAACATAATTAAAATCATAATTTAGATGATATAAGTGGCTTAATACTAATGACACTAATATAAATTGTATTGGTCTTTTATAATAAACAAATGCTTTATAAAGCATGTCACTTATATGCTGTTGAATATGGAAGTTTGTATAACTCTAAAATGATAATTTGTTTAATATATTAAATTGGTCTTTTTTGAACTAAAGATGCTATATAAAACCAAATTTTCTCATCCAATTACATCATTTAAAATCTTTTTTTTTTCTTCCATGTGACTTTGTCTCATTCTTTTTTTTGGGGGGGGGGGGGGGCTTGAGCTTGGCAGATATGCATTTAGAGGAAAGTGTGGGGATCCAGGACATTTTAATATTACTTTTAAAAAAGTTATTACAGATGCTGGAATTACACCAAGGGACACTATCTTTCAGATTTATATTGCCTGTTAAAATAAATGGCAGTGGCAAAAACTTCTCTGATTGTAGGTGGATAAAATAAAATGTAGGAAAGATTAACGCATATTAATTTTTAAATGCCATGTGTATTAACGCACATAAATTGACCCTCTAATTTTAGGAGAAAAATCAAAAATCCACGCATAAGTCTACCCTTTAACTTTCTGAAAAAATCAGGAACATTTTGCCTCTATTTTTTATTATAAACAGTATAAAAAGGAGGAAAGTAAAATAATGAACATTCTTAAAGAACATCCATTTTTAATTTTTTTGAACAAAAAGGGTTCATTTATCAGATTTTTAATTTTGTAAAGAGTTTGGTTTCACTATTACAGTTTTTGTTATTTGTTGCTTTTATTTTGAATTAATATGCATAAATTTTGCTCTGTTGCCATATTACTTTTTCAATGAACATTTATTTGCAAGTCCTGCACTTTTTGCATAGTTGATGTTTCCTGTAGTTTTAGTCTTTATTTAACACTCAAACCACGTAAAATTATAACGAAATGTGCGAGTATTTACTTCTTTAGCATTTGTTTGAAAGGGTTAGACTAAAATTGAGATAAATGTTCACCTTTACAAGTGCTTTTTCCTAGAATGGTTCAGGGAAAATATTTGAAAATTCCGCCCCGCATAAGTTGACCCCCTAACTTTTAACCTCTTTTTTTTTTCTTCTAAATTTCTCAACTTATACGGGAGTATATGCAGTAGGTCTAGTCTCATTTATTAGTTTTTAAGTTATTTTATTATACAGCAAATATTAAATCCTTTCTTTATAATCCATGGCAATGTTTGACGTTTTGTTGCAGACTGAGAAACGAAAATACTTCAAAAGAGGAGAACTTTTAAAGCAAGAAGAAGAAGAATACTGGCAAAAGCACTATCCCAAGAATGACGAAAGTGAAAGCAATGAAGTATTTTTTTTTTTTTTCCTTTTTTTTTTTTTTTTTTTTTTGCATTCTGTTAATTTTACTTGAAGTACTCTACCTAACCTAATCTTCAAACAAAGGTAGAAATTTTTACAATATAGTCTATTTTAACAGAAATATTTTCTCTATATCCATATCCAATATTTAATTTATTCTCTTGAGAGGATATTCCAATGACTTTTGTCTGAATTTTAGACTTTAAAAATATTGGGAAAATTTCAGATTTTTAATCAGGTAAAAATTTTAACTTTCATCCATTTTATTTTCTCCTCTTTTGTAAGCAAAGTTGCATAAACCAAGGCAGGTTTAGCCAACATAAATTTCTAAGCATTTCATCAATATTAAATTTTGTCAGTTGTCTTAACCCTTTAAATGCTGCTCTATGATCCAAACATAAAAAAAGAAGTTACTTCATAAAAATAAGATTGATAGGCATCCCTATAAACAATGAAAGAAGAAATTTTCAGAAAAAAAATTTTCTTACTTTTCAGGCATGTTCCCATCTGGGAACATTGGCGTGTTGCCTGAAGTTTTTTTACTAAGGCAACTAATGGATTATGCATAACAGTTTTGGTCAAAATAAAAATAAGGTGCATGTGCAGAGTGTTATTTTTATTTCCTCCACTTATTTACAAAATATAAGTCACACTAGAGTGTTCAGTAAGTTGCCGCCCTATAGCCAGGGCTAAGGCAGAAATATATGAATTGACTGAGCTGGCGGTGCATTTCATACTAGAGTGGTTGGTATTGAAGCATAAAAATAATGAGCAATGCCCTCTAATAACCTATCTGCAACTGCATCCAGAATAGTACAATAGACCAGTGGTCTCAGTGCTTGCGCTCGTTTCAAGGGTCCCATTTTCACTTCATAATTCAACTGGATCCCTAAAGAGAATAGAAAAGATACAGAGTGGTCCAAAAGTGGGCGTTACCCCCTTTTTATTTTCAACATTTTGTTAGTTGTGGGTGAATGTCTTTTATTAACAGTTATCTTGGAGACCTGTTAAAAGTCATAAACATTGGTAGATCACCATCTATGTCATAACATAGCTGAATTCTGCTCCATATTCTCGCAAATGTTTTGCAACAAAACATTGCTAAATACCCGAAACTCTGCAAAATATCTGTGAGAACATGCTGCAGAATTCACCTGTGTTACGAGATAGATGGTTTTCTACCAATATTTATGACCTTTAAGACCATGTAACTAACTATGTATAACAATACATAACATTCCACTATAGCTGGAAAAATTTTGAAAATAAAAGGAGTGGTATGCCCATTTCGGAACTACTCTATAGAACAGTGTTTTTCAACCTGTGGGTCGCGACCCCCCAGGGGGTCGCGAAGCCTTTGTAGGGGGGTCGCGAGAACTCAGTAAAAAATCAATAAATTTTAAAAAGGTAGATATATTAAGAAAAAAGTCGCGAGAACTCAGTAAAAAATCAATAAATTTTAAAAAGGTAGATATATTAAGAAAAAAGTTTACAAAATGATACTCGTTATGTTATTTATCAGTGGCGCCGACTCCATGGGGCTTGAGGGGGCCCGAGCCCCCTCAATAGTTTGTTTTGGGGGGCAGAGCCCCCTCAATAATTTAAGAACATTATTTGTCATATTATGGTTTCTAAAATCACAAAATTATGTTGCTATTTTTTACTTTTCGTGTTTGAATATAGTTACATTGTAAAATACATTCAGTAATGAATTAAAACAAATAACTATTGCTGTAGTAAGCAGGTTAATTGAAAACGAGTGGTGTGAATAAGGATAGTGTTACGGTGCTGAGAGCACTCATAGAATTTATCCCAGTGCGCAAACCTTCGGATGAAGTCTCGCTGGCGGAGCTCTCATGTAAGTGTTGCTGATCTGGAAAAAATATATCAGGGTTTGATTTGTATATTTAATGGAAGGCGTGATAGTTTTCTTTAATTATTAGAGTTAATGAAGTAATCTGTTTATTAACTTTTTTAACTCTATTAAAGCATTAATTTTGAGACATTATTTTTATTTAATGAACTCTGGGCCTTATTCAAAGCAAGCTTAAATTAGTTATTTCACTTTTAGTAATCAAAGTGCGACATCAATCTTTTATGCTTTATTCTTTTAATGATAGTTTAGATTTATTTAAATATCATTTCAATCTTTTCAGAGCTATATATTCACTGCTAATAGACTAAAAGTATAATTATTATTGTAAATTAAATTAGCTTTTCACAAAAATACCATTTTTTCTTTTCTTTTTTCCAAAGTCAAAAAATGTGTCGTCTTGTCGATTTTCTCAGAGTGTCGATTTACCGAGAGTCGAGTTTTTGGGGTTCTAATGTTGATCCTATGACTCTAAAATGCTTAAAAAACTTTAAAACTCACTATTTTTTATCTCAAATTTAGAAAATTTCCCCTGGCAAGGCCCCCGTTATGGTACCCTCCCCCCAATAGTTGTTTTGAATCGGTGCCACTGGGAATGCCTTTCCATGCAATTCAAGTGCACTACCTTGTATAGTGCCGTAGCCTAGCTATGGTACTGCACGTCTCCCCACAAAATGGAACTGTAAAATTATCCCTCACTTAAGGCAAGTGACATGATCTAATTGAAGCAGAAAATTTGTGTACCAATTTTTAGATTGTTTTACTTTGAAAACGCCCTGTCACATATGTTTGTTTGTATAAATTATACACACCAGAAAATATGTAAGTTGGCATTTTCAAGGCACAAAAATCTGAATTTTTTTCGGGGGGGGGGGGGGGGGGCTCCGTCCTTTAACATACTCCTTAGATCCCGGTGACATCCGGCCCCCCCAATAATTTTTCCAAGTCGGCGCCCCTGTTATTTATACACATTACACATTAACATACTACACATATCACACATTACCAAAAAATAAAATCTTCGAGTACTCGTTCATTTTAATGTGAAGGTTGCGCTTGATTTTGTTCAATCAATTTCTCCCATCGTGGATCCGTTTTTGCAACATTAAGTATTAAATCGTTTTCCAAATTTAAGCGATTCCTTAGTTTACTTTTTATTTGGGCCATTGATGAAAATGTCAACTCGCACAAGTACGAGGTAGCAAATGGAATCAAACACTTCAAAGCCTCGTTTGTTAATTCTGGGTATTCTGTTTTTCTTTTTAACCAAAAGGTATCCAAATTTTCAGACTTGAATTCCAATTGTAACATCCCATCGGCAGATAATTCTAGCAGATTCTCTTTGAGCTTAGTTGCTAAATTCGCCTCATTTATAGCTGCATTTAAAAACGGATTTAAGATCCATCTTTGCCCAGTGCTATCCGATATCTCTTGCACTGAGAAGTAATGACATAATTCTTACTTCAAATTATCTAACACCATTTTCATACCAGATATATATGAATTGATGTTTATCTCGCTTCCGACTTCTTCAATGAAAGACTGTGTCGACGAAAATGAATCAAAGTTGTTTTGATTTATAGATGATGACCAGAATTCAATTTTTTTGATAAAGGCATGGAGTTTGTCTTTTGCTGTAATGACATTTTCATCCCGCCCTTGAAGACTTTTATTCAAGTTATTTAAATGCTCAAATAAGTCCGAAAGAAAAGCCAGTTTCAAAAGGAATTCCGGGTCAGAAATGAATTCAGAGTAATGTGACTTGGCTTGCTGTAAATATACTAATAGTTCAGCGCGAAGTTCCATAACTCTGGTCAGTACTTTGCCTTTCGATAACCACCTAACCTCTGTATGGTAAAGCAAATTTCGGTGGAGAGCCCCCATATCATCACAAATGAGTCGAAACAATCGAGTCTGCAACGCTTTTCCTTTAATAGAATTTACAATACTAATAATAATATGTAGAACTTGACTGTATTCTTGTGGCAAGGTTTTGGCTGCAAGAGCTTGGCGATGGAGAAAGCAGTGCATCCAACAAGCGTTTGGCATCTGTTCTTTCAGTCTAGCAATAAATCCACTCTTCGCACCAGTCATGGCTTTTGCTCCGTCACTACAAATAGCAATGCATTTTTGTGCCCAATCGATATTCATATCTTGCGTAGCTTCAATGAATATGTCATGCAAGCATTGACCTGTAGTATTTGTGGGAAGTGTCTTGCAAAATAGTATTTCTTCAATTAATTTTTCATTGGATTCAAAACGCACAAAAGCTACAAACTGCGCACAACCCGCAATATCCGTTGATTCATCAAATTGCAAGGACACAAAAGAACTTTTCTTTATTTTTTCTATGACTTGATCACGAACATCAGTCGCCATATTGCTTATCCGGCGTTGAATAGTATTGTCAGAGAGAGGTATACTTTTGAGCTTTTCGATCTCTTGCTTGCCAAACATAATCTCTGCTATATCTAAAGCCGCTGGTAAAATCAAATTTTCGGCGATAGTGTGAGGTTTTCCTGCTTTAGCCACACGAAAAGCTACTCGATAACTAGCAAGCAACGCTTTCTCATTTAGGTTGGACATTTGTCCTATAGCAGTTTTTTGATGTTCAAGAGCTTTTAATTTTCGCTCAAAAAATTCCACGGGTTTATTTTTTTCATTAGGATGTTTTGTGTTTAGGTGGCGTACCAACTTCGATGGCTTCATGCTTTCTCTTGACAAAATTTCAAAGCAAATTACGCACTGCGGTTTATTGTCAATCACAGTAAACCCAAATTTCAAATAATTCTCGTCATAAAGACGTTTTTTCTTTATTCCACTACTCCCGCTAGACGTTGATAGTTCTGATGATCTTTTCAGAAATTTATCCATTTTCAATGAAAACAAACAACACAAATAAATACGTAAAACAAGTGTTTGATATCTTACACACAGTCCGTATAACACCGTAGTTTCACTTCCGAATCGTTTTCACGTATCGCGGTCTTGCTTCCGATTTCACTTGCTTTGCGCTCATGCACTCAACTGCAACTGCCGTAGCCGACCGCCCCTTTTATAGGCCTGCGCATTCTAGCGAGAATCATCTCGAAGCGTAACGAAACGTCTCGAAACCTGTGGACCTTTCGCGCGGGGGACTACCAGTGCCATCTGTCGGTAGCACTCGGAACCTGTACTGTTTTACGTACTTAATTATATATTTATATTCGAATCCTAATAACGCAAACGCCTAAAACTTTTGTATGGATTAAATATTTTTAACATACATAAAATAAAAAAGGTCGGGGGGGGGGGTCGCGAAATATTTTTTGATACTAGGGGGGTCGTGTCATGAAAAAGGTTGAAAAACACTGCTATAGAACATTAATTTAAGAGACACATGAAGAATGTAAAGAATATATATATGTTGTGGCATGTTAAGATTGATATTAAATCATAATGCAATTTTAAGTCTTTTTATGTCTTGTCACCTGAATTGATCCTTATTGGAGCATTTATTGCAGATTGGAGCATGATTTCTTGATTTTTTGTTTTTAAATATTTCTGTTTTGTTTCATATATTTCCATTTGTTTTCATTTAGAATGAGAAGAAAAGAAATGAAGATGAGTCATTGAATGCTAAGAAGTCTGAAGGAATTCTGCCAAGGAAGGAGGTCAGTTTTAAATCTAATAATTGAACCTGCACATAAAATGTACCACTCATTCTAAATTATTGTTGTGTGTATCCAGGAGGTTGTTTTTCTTTCATCTTCCGTATTATGAAAATATTTCTCTGTATATTTTCAACAATTCTTCAAAGTCAAAGAAATCACAACATAAGACCAGTTTAGTTAACTAAGAAGAAAAAAATCTTGTAATTAGGGATTTTGTCAAAAACTATCTGATTTGGTTAAGTTGTAAGAAATGCTTTTTTTTTAGGAATGAAGGTTCTAGTACTAAAATCACATAAATTTGGATAGACAGTGGGTGCCGCTTAATGTTATCAAAATTGGGAAGTCCCGAAACACTTGTATATTAACGTGCGTTAAAAAGTTGGATATTGTAATCAATGTCTTCACTTATTGTTATCACTTTTAAACTTTCAATATTTTCCCCCTTTTTTGTTCTTCGATCAAAAGAAATACAAAGGCAAACACTGACAAATACTTTCCTTGAAAACAAGTTCCCTTCTTATCAGCAAAGCAAATGTTTCTCTCTGCTTAGTTATGCTAAAAACTTCACTCTAAACTGTGGAACATTTTAGCCATGGAATAAAAACGCAATGATTTAACTGTCAAGGAAAAAATTGACATTTTAATACGCTTTGACAGTTGAACTATGATTAGTCAAAGAAATGCTACAGAACAACTAAACATTTCTCAGCCATTACTTTGTAAGTTATTAAAAAATAGGGACAAGGTTGAAAACAAAGGAAGCTAAATCAAAATTTAAACAACAAGCGAAACCTTGCTGGAAAAGCTGGTAAAGTTGAATCTGCTCTGAAACTGGTTTACAAATATCAGGGAAATGTATGTGCAAGTAAACGGCTGTTAATGCTGCAAAAAGCAAAAGATCTTGCTTATAACATGGGCAAAAAAGACTTTGTAGCATTGGATGAATGGGTTAATCAGTGGAAAAAAGACATTCTATTCTGCTAATTTATAATTTAAAACTGCATTTATATGAGTCATTGCAATTTTGATTTGCAGTTATAAAAATAAATACTATTTAAATGAAACTATCATCATTTTGAGTGTCCTGGATTCTTTTCATGTATTGTTATCATGTTATATTTATCTCAAAGTTATCATATTAGGCGGCATTTGCTGTATATCAAGGCCGTATGAAGAAATTTTTTTCAGAGCTGCCCCATTTCGCACATTGTCCTAACACACACACACACATATATATATATATATATATAAACTCACAGAGCCAGATTTAGAACGGAGCTTTGTGCTATTGCAGGCATGTTTTTCCCTTTTGCGGTCCAGACATTTTTGCCACAGATGAAATAGACCATTCCCCCCCCCCCCCCCCCGTATGTGTCTTTTTTTACTGATACAGTTCTCGTTTTTTAATGCTTTTTATTTTAATTCATCTTTTAGTGGGAAGGATAACATCAGAGCAGCCCTTTCAGTGGAATAAAGAATATCTATATATTTAGGGGGGCCAAGAGTTCCCCCAGAAAAATTTTTGATAAATAGACATAAAAATCTGCATTTTGAGGCCTAATATGATGGTAATTGAGACTATAAAAATATAAAAGAAATAGGCAAAAAACCCATCAAAAGTTATGCATTATTTTAAAAGTCAAGATTAATGAAAATACAAATTGCTTGTTTGACAAATTGTTGACATTTATTTGACAGAGAGGAAAAACGAGGGAGGAGAAAAGAGAAGCATATTGTCACTTGTTCATATCTGCTTTTAGTGTAGTTTGTTTTTATTTCATTTCCCTGACATTCCCCCTTCCCCATTTCATTCAAATGCCCTATAATAAAAATTGTACAAAATGCTTTAAAAGAAATGGTATAGAGATTCAGAAAATGAGAAAGGAAAGAGTAATATTCTGGACATTCGAACAATTCAGACTTTATTTTCTTGATAAGAGGCAAAACTGAAGCACATTTCAAATAATTTCAAAAACTTAAATAATTTATGAAGACTCTAGAACAGTTGAAATTATTTAGAGCATTTCATTTGTACTTCCCAGAAGTAGATCACACAGTTTTACAAAATGATTATAACTTTATAAAACACACCTGTTTTAAGTTAATTAAATGTAACGAAAAGTTTCTCAAAACAAAAAAGTTTTTTCTTCAATGACAAGTAGTGCAGAAAATGAAATCGAGTAGACAGTAGAGTAACTATTACATTTTTTCCCATGCTTTAGATATTAACAGTTTGCAGTAGAAGAAAGAAAAAAACAAGCAATAACAAAAGAACTTATGAAATACTGAATTTGGTATTAAATAAATGGCATGTCATGAAACATATGAGTCACAAAAATGTATCTTGAGAAATACTTGTGTGCATGTGCTACAAAAATGCGAGAATCATGATTTTTGCATTTTCAACGGAGGAGGAGTTGAATTTGGCACAACTTGGAAACCAGGTACTAATCTAATCGGAAACTAGGGGCCAGACCATTGCGGAGTCCTCGACTCAGAATCGGTGTAGTGTAAGTTTTATAAAAGTTTTGGGAGGAAGAGGGCAAGTCTACCAAACTGACAAGGGGCCTGCCTGCCTTGGCTCTGGACAGCCCTGAATTAAAATTTGGGAAAGAGATCAGGTCCTAATAAGTTTCAAGTATTTTTTGCGGCAAAAGAGAACTAGAACTGCTTTTTCTATATTTCTTCAAATTTCTACTCGTTTAATAGTTACGAAATTATGGATAAAAAAATTTTGTTATTTTCCTTTTCTGACATTAGAAAGTAAAAAAAAAAAGCTCCTGCTGTTTTACGTTACAAAACATTTCGAGTTTTGGGGGAAGGCACGTAGGGACCCCCCCCCCCCTCTGGATACGGCCCTGCTGTATATGTTACGGAAGAGGAGAGTACATATGAACATGGTATATTTTGCTAGGATTACATCAAGCAAGAGATCTTGAAAAATTTTCAAGTAATGGCAGAAGGAGTCCTACTTCTTGACCAAACTTTTAGAGCAATGAGCCAGTTTATATTTCTGTGGTGACAACTTTTTTGATTTAATTGATGTTGTGTATAATTTTACCGCTATCTTTCAATAAAACATATTTTAAACTAAATAGTAAGCAGGGATGCTCCCTCCCTAAGGGCAAGGGTGCACCCCCCTCAATTGTGAAGGCCCCTCAAAAAAGCAACGCCCCCCCCCATAAAAATGAGAAAAATACCCCTTAAAACAACCCCCATAAATTCAAGTAAATTTTTTACAATGTTTAAATTTTTTAATTGAATTAATTATTCTATATTTTTGAAAATTAGATCTAAAGTAGGTGACAGGGCACTTGTGAATAACCCATATAGGGGCATATTTGAACAGTACCCCATATCCTCCATAATATATATGTTAGTGTAGAGTTATTAAAGGTGTTTAAAAACGTGTAAATATTTATGATTTATATTTCGCTACAATCAGTTTTTAAATTTATTGTTGATTATTATTACATTATTATAAATTAATTATTTATTTATTTTGTTTATTATTTTATTTTTTATATTCTTCTGTTACTAAATAGTTGGCCAACAATTTAGTGTTATATAATATTTACACGGAAAAAAAAGACAAAATATTTTCCCTTAACTGAAAACTGAAGCTTAAAATAATTTTTAAATTGATCATCATATTCTGCATGAAACTTAAACACAGTATATAACCAGAATAAACTTAGCATAATAAAATTTTCTTTGTATTGTTTAGTATTATAAGTTTTTTTCCTGTCAACCCTATGATTAGAACATGCTACAAAACTTTAAAACTTGACAGTGGGCAGAGTTAAATAATTCGGAAAAAGTATTTTCTTATTGACAGTTACTGAACAATTTAAACTGACACTTGGTTACAAACCTTTCAGTGTAATTGGTATATGCGTTGTTCCATATTTTTCAATCATGTTCATATGTGCTCCAGGCTTGTGAACAATCAAAGACAATTTTTTAATCTAATAAAGTAAAGAAATATTATTTTTAAAAATATGAAAAAAAATCCTGGGCACAAAAAAAAAAGACTATTTACTTATGGGGACACTTTTGCTCTGAGAAGTTAATAATTTTTTTAAAGAAATTTAAAAAAAAAATTGTTCACAGGTAGCCCCCTTTCCCCTATATGTACTCACTTCTTTAGATAATTCTTTTGGCCACTTCGGAAGTAATGTTAATCTGTAAACCTTACTGCCAGATCTTTAAAACTTACTAAGAGTATTCGAGAAAAATTGCTAAGAAAGCAACTGTGCTATTGCTTAAATGATTTATGAAGAATATTCTAATCAACTAAACAAGGAGAGTTTAATAATTTTATCTAATAGGAAACACTGCAGCACAACTTGCAGATTTTTTTTTATAGCAATCACAAAGATTGCTTATTAAGCTCACTTTGACCGACCTGAGGTTTGCATTTCTCACTATGTTGATTTCTATTGTCTTTAAGACTGGACAGACCAGTAACACGACTCTAATTTTGCTTGATATTAAGTCCAAAACTAATCACACAACTTTGATTTTCATGTTAAAATTCTTTAGAAATCTAGCCTGATATTCTGACATTTAAAATTTTATACACAATTCCAATAATTTGAAAAATTAAACAATTAACTTTGGCAGAAGCTGCTATCATGTATCCATAGCGGCATTGTAACAAAGATGAACTTTAGTCTGTGATATATTTTATAAAACCGTGTTATAAAACCATTTAAGAATATTTGATAACTCAAAAAATTTACAAAACTCAGTCTGTCAACACATCCGAGTTTCAAGAAAATATCTCAATTTGTTCAGCAGCTATTTTTAAATGAAATCACCTGTTTATGACAATAGCACTATCTTTAGCCAAAATCTTCTTTTTCCCAAAAATCCACTTCATGCCAGCAAAGGAACTTGCTTCGTGTCAACAATGTAAACCGCAGCAAAAAATATATAATGGCTTGTGCCAATCCTTGAACATCCTATGAATGGGTGACAAATGATCCTATCATTTAAATGGTAAATGGTCCTAAATTCAGACGGACCAGATTGCTAGTATTTGGAAGTGCTGCCAATTAGTCATTTCAATTCATTTACAAATTAGTTATTATTATTACTCTTACGTGTTGGCGAGCTTGACTTCACCTCCCTACAACGATTAAGTGCAAATCATTTTTTAATGATTAAGCATACTGTATGTTGTTGTTGTGTCCATAGTTAACAATAATGAAAGATAGGTGCCATTGCCTTGAGAGGTTGTACTTCTTTATTTATGTACATATAAGACAACATAAGAAAGATTTACAGCATATAGAGGAGGAAATAACACCCAGGGCACTGGTGGCAATCGAACCCACGACCTCCAGCATATTCAGCCAAGTTTCTACCACAGAGCCATGAAAGCCCCAGCATACTGTACACTGTATGCATATACTGCAGAACCTCAATTAACCGGAAGAATAGAGACCAGACCTCCTTCGGTAAATCGGACATTCTAGATAAGAATGTACTCAAAAATGGCTCTCGAGAGACAATAGAAACTTTACTCTGACTTAAATTATGTTGATAATTACAAAATTAAAACTATGCATGATATTTTTAACTTGATAACTTTAATTATGGTCAAATTTGTTCAATAAATGTGGCACAAATCCAGGGGTGTCACAAATGACTTTTACGGTCCCCCTCCATATACTTTAGCCCAATGTCACTTCATATATTTCACCCCTCATTTAAAAAATCTTGGGCCCCTTTAGGCTGGGGCCCAGGCCAACAGGTGTCCCCCCCCCCCCATGCACGCCCCTCTGTAAATTTAATAAGACATAATATAGTAAGTTTTATTTTTACTGTGTTGTTAATAATACAATCAATAGTATGTTTTGTTCTTTATCTTTACAAATACTGCATAGTTAAAAAACAATTTCTTATCAAAACAATACATTCACTTCAAATTGCTCTCAAATTTGATGGCATTTTAACGTATAAAGTTATTTAGTGCTCCAAAAATTCGCTGGTGGGTTTGAAAAGAAAACAGAAGCAATAGGAAATGCATGAATAATTTGTCTACTGTAGAAATGGCTGCCTTCATTGACCTTGAAGTAATGCTGTTTATTTAAAGCAGAAAAAAAGGGGAAAGTGAATAATTAAAGTAAAATAAAATTGAAGTATATTATTCAATAGGTGGACTAGGAAGTCATATGATGCACATTTGGTTTTTTTTTTTTTTTTTTTTTTTTTTTTTTTCTGCAAACTAGACTTTATTGTATCTGGTATTAGGCAAATTTATTGATAAATAAAAATGTCATAGGACGTTATTATTGGCTTTATTTATATGTACATGATTTTTGAAATGTAAATCGACTTTATTTATAATATATATATTTCAAGTTATTACATTGAGTTTAAAGATTTGTCAAGTAACTAATTTTAATTATGTTTTAGGTGGTTCGAAGGTTAAGGGAAAGGCAGGAGCCCATCCTACTCTTTGGGGAAACTGAAATTGAAGCTTTTCAAAGGCTCAGGAGGTTAGAAATCTTGGAGCCTGAAGTGGACCGAGGGTTCAGAAATGATTTTCAAGAAGCCATGGAAAAGGTTGACCAAGCTTACTTGGATGAAATTCTAAAAACACAGGGCACAACAGAAGATGGAAAATCTGTTAATGATGTAAAAGTAGAAGATGAAGGCACATCTATGGAAGAAATAAAAGTATAACATTTCACATTCATTGTTTATATTTAGTTTGTATGTAAAGTTTTTATATGTATATTTTTAAGTGTTAAGTTGTGTATTTTTAAACAAAATTTATTGTTCAGAAAAATTGCTACCCCTTTTATTAGAAAAGAAAACTGATATTCTTCGATTTTATGCTAACATTAATTTTATTAAGAATTAGAAAGTCGCCCATCATGGTATGACGGGTGAAAATTTGCTTCTATATTTGAACGCAGCAATTGCCTGATTCGTAATATTTTGGAAGATTAAGTTTTAACTCTAGCTCTAGTGGATTAATCCTATACAGTAAAGAAATTACATAGAGAGGCCCCATTATACTAAGAAATTGAAGCCAGAAGTTGCACCACTGTATCCCAAGATCCTTTACTTCTTGCTAAATATCTTAAGATGCATTTTGATTCAAAACATTCCATTACTGAATCTCAATTTATTGTTAATTTAAATTTAGATATTGTTGAAGTTTATGAAGCATGTTTTTGGAATTGCATTAAAACATGAATTAAAATGCAAACCAATCCGCCAGCCATTTTATTCGGTTCCTTTGCGTGATCGGTGAAAACTATTCTCGCGAAGCAATCATGTTATCATAACCCCGCTCATCATTGCGCCGCTGTATCCTATAATTCTTCCCGGGCTTTAATTTCATCTCCTCTCAATGAAAATTTCTTTACTCTATGATTAATCCTTAACTACAGCAGATAGAGGTCATTGTTGATATTTTATGTTTCTTCATTCTCCTAAAATGAGTAATACCAGTAAAACAGTTAAGTCACCGGATCAAGTTCAGCCTTGTCAGAATAAAGAATTTCCCTGCATTTTAAACTCTACCAAATCACTGTATCAAATTAGTGGCGCGAGTTTCATTGTTGAAACACGCGGGTTACTTTATCATCGGCTATTATTTATGTGAGAATTAGTAGCATTGTATTTTAAATCTCTTCATTATAAAATAATCCAATGTTTTATTTTAAATGCAGTTGCGAGAGAATGTTCAATTAATTATCAAATTTGCTCTTAATAGGTAAAGGTAGAAATTAAGGATTATTTTAAGAAATCAAATATTTTCAGAGTATTTATTGGGCCCTGATCCTGTGCAAATTAGGAACTGATGCACACATATGAATAACATCTGTTGCTTAATAAAAATGATACAACTTTTTTTGGGGGGGTGGGGGGGGGATCAACAACTTTAAAGCAGAGGGAAAGCTTGTCTTGTTCTTTGACTTTTTTTCTCCTCCAAAGTCCAAGAACGTCCTGAAAAATATAATTTTAAGATGCTAAATATTTTCAAAGTATTTATTTGGCCCAGATCCTATGCAAGTAAGGAACTGATACACACATATGAATAACATATATTGCTTCATAAAAATGATACAACTTACCAGGAGGGGGGGGGGGACAACCAACTACAAAGCAGAGGGAAGAGCTTACCATGTTTTTTTGACTTTTTTTTCTCCCCTAAAGTTCAAGCACGTCCTGAAAAATATAATTATTTTTCCTTAAAAGTTACTTGAATTAAGGCAGTGGGAAGCGAAGGGATGACGTAAGGTTTTTTTCATGTTAAATATTGAATTTCCATTCATACGTAGGCTTTCATTGAAATGTTCAACACCTTTAAGGGCTGCTACTACTACCATCTTTTGCCCCAAGATAGATGAAAGTTTCTCCCACCATTTGTACTAGTTCTCCTAATTTTTAATTCTTGCACTTGCTGCACTGCTTTGCTTCTAAGTGCTTCAACTTAAACAGCTCAGAATATCAACAACCAATTAAATTTCTCAAAAATTTGTGTAACAGCAGTTTGTACGTCAACGTGGAGGACTCATGAGGAGGGATCATGAAAAATGTTTTAAACAGTGTAAAAGAGTGCCTTTTCAGGCTGTAGTCTTTTCAGACAACTACTTATCGTCTTATGAACTCAAAGTTATCTGATGTGAAAAATGTGTGTGAGGAGTCAAAATAATCAGTTTTTTTAATAGTTTTTTTTATAGCTGCGACTTTCCATACATCTTTGTGCTTTTAATACCCTGAAATATGTAGCTATTTTATTCCAATATTATTGAGAGTCTGCTGAAAAGAGGAATGGTTTTTAATACATTTGTGTATAATCAGTGCTGTGGCGGGGGGGAGGGGGGAGAGCAGGAAATGATTTCTCCTAAAATATTTGTTTTTAATTGTGAAAAAATTTTGAAAAAAAAATAGAACCGACTTCAAAATTGCTCTAAAAAGTGAAAAATAATTTTATTCTTTAAACACCATCGATAATGCTTTTAAACATAATTTTTGAAGTTGGCGCAAAAACAAAACGTAAAATCCAGTGTAATCATGCTTCGTTCATATTTTTTTTCAGAAAAGCATCCAAAGTTACGAACGAAACATTTATATCGCTATTCAAATATGCTGTCATCAATGCATAATGTATGTGATAGTGAAGAAACTGGTCCTGGTTAAATTTATAGTTGTATTTGACTTATGGCTATGAATGATTTTATCTATCGTTTTTGCGCCAACTTCAAAAATTATGTTTAAAAGCATTATCGATGGTGTTTAAAGAATAAAATTATTTTTCACTTTTTAGAGCAATTTTGAAGTCGGTTCTATTTTTTTTTCAAAATTTTTTTATTTCATTCTTTTTAGTGTAAATGTAGGTATTTCAGAAATAATAAGAAGTTACCGTCACGAAACTTCACATTTTTTTCTTAAAAATGCTCCATACTAAAACAAAAAAAAAAAAAACTATTGACACGCGTTAAACTTTAAGTGATTGACACCAAAAACTTATCTTTGTTCCTCTCTGGAAATCATGCGTAGTTAATTTAATTATAACCATTTTAGTATTACGTTTTTCCTAACTAATTTACATTCCACAGCGTCTAAGTTGCTCATGATGCAATCCTGTATTTTCTTACTTAGCCCCGATCATCTGTTATCGGCATAGATGATAACGATAAAAATACTACAGAGTAGTTGAGTCAAACCTAATGGTAGCATTGTGATGGCTAAGCAGATCCTAATCACTGCATCACCTCGCTTCCAGGTTAGGTTTACCCCTACTATGGAGCAATAGCACTGAAGAAAGGAAGATTTTGATAATTCACATAGGGTTACTATAAATCAGCAGGGTTACTAAAATAAAATTATTTACGTCAAAAATGAGACCACAGCGCCAGATTCCCCATTATCGAAATATCCCTTGAAGAAATTTGATACTTGCTTCAGAGAAGCCTTCATTCAAAATTATCATTACAATTACTATTAATGTTACTGTTATATGGCATCAAACTTTTATAACAATGAGTTTCATATTGTCGCGTAGATGAAGATAGCGAAGACAATGTGAAAGCCAAATGAAGCGAATACTCGTTAGTCTCAACTCGAGATCTTTATTCAGAACTACGAATGAACGTTACATCTCCTTATATACAACTTGAGAAAGTGCTGGAACTTTCCAGACTTGGAAAGATACAGAAATTAATAGAAGATTCGAGAAAATACGGGAAACAGTAGAAACGAAATTTTAGTAAAATTCACTTTGTCCTAGTCGGGATTTGAACCCGGGTCGCTCGTGTGGGAGGCGAGAATTCTACCACTGAGCCACCGTTATCCACGGATGTAAAGTGCGAACTTCGCTACAATATCATTTTAATCATTTAATAGGGAAACTGCATAAAATTTACTGTTTTTTGCCCATAACTTTTTTTCAAAAGAACAAATATGGTCAAACAAAGTAATGGGACCTAAGTTGAGCCATCCTCTATCCATTAAAAAAAGAATCATCAAAATCGGTTCACTAGGTGAAACGCTATGAGTGGACAAACAAAAAAAAACATACATACGGTATGAATTGATAACCGCCTCCTTTTTGAAGTCGGTTAAAAACAATGCAAAAGTAATGTAAATCGGTTTCAAACTACCTTTTTTTTTCATGAGTTTCCTCAAACCTTGAGGTGAGTTCTCTCAAACATTTTTTCCAACTACAGCACTGTATATATTATTATTAATTAATCTGGGTGTTTTTATTCAAATGATTGGAAACAATCTATCTTTAAACTTTCAACTCATTTTGCTTTACAAAGTCGTACAAATATTTTTTTTTTGCAGTCAGAAGCTAGTGAAAAGCTGGGAAAAGGTGTGGATAGTGATAATGCTAAAGTTATTTTGAAGTTTTTAAGGGTGAGTACAGCGTTAGATATTTCTATTGAATTTTAATGCACTAGCATCAACTTATTTTATAACTATACTGACCTTTTTTTTTTTGACTTTGAATTTTAATCATAATCTTGAAAGATATTTTATACTACTCATTGAATATCTGATCCTAGTACTTTGTTACTTGAGTGTGTTACTTGAGTGTGTTCCAAAAATTGGGTAGTTGCACTTTTTTTTTTAAATGTTTTTTCTGTATAGAAACAATCGAACAAAATACATATAAAACATTTGGTGACAGATAGGGCATGAAAGATAATTCCCAATATAGCTCATATATGTCATAAGAGACAACTGAAAGAAGTATGTTGAGGAAGAGGGGTACGCCTGCCACCATGAGAGAGTTCGTGTATTTGTGTATATTGTCCAAACCTGTATATAAATATAGAGACCTGGACCTTTTCAGGTTGGACATTGGATCTACTACCCTGCCTTGTAAGAATATCTCCTTTTTCAGAAAAAGCTATTCAAATTAGTTCTATGAGGACAAATCAAAAAGTCTTTGCGCCTATTTTTTATTTGCCAAAAAAAGATACATACAAGTATTTAGAGATGTACCGAGTACTCGGTAACTACTCGGTACTCGGCCTACTCGGCCAATTTGCCGAGTACTCGGTACTCGGCCAAATTCTGATCAGATACTCGGCCAATACCGAGTAGTTGCAAAAAATTGAATATTGTCCAAGACAGATACTAAAATTTATAAAAAAAGAGCAAGCATTATATTCTGCAATCATTTACAATTAAAATTTATAAGTCAAATTTAAATTTTGAGAATAATGAAGTTTGTAATGCTTCAATGGAATAAATCTTTATTTTAATATCCCCAAAGTTAATAAAACTTATTTATTAAAAATTACGCAAAAAATGTAAGTATAGAAAATATGGAATTTTTATATTAAAAATGGATTTTTGCTACAAACAAAAATTAGTTATAAAAAATGTAAAAATACGTTTGCTTAAAAAATAAAACAACCTTAAAAGTACAGTGCAGGAACTCTGCGGACACGTGTTTTGGCATTACAAGGAATTCCTTTTTCAATGCACAAAATGGGGGCTCGTAGATTTAAAGGCATTTGACAAAAGTCGTATTTTTTTGTTGAATGTCTTTACATTCTTTAGCTCACATGTTATGCACTGAAAAAGACGTTCCTTGTAACGGGGTAACGGGGGGGGGGGGCAGAAACACGTGTCTGGAGTGTTCCTGCACATTTGTTTTATCTGCTTTTAAAATTTTTTTATGTTTGGCAGATTAGAACTATAATTGATTGGTATACTGTGAAACCCCTCCTAACGGACACCCCTCAAAGGCGGACACCACTCTTATGCGGACAATTTTTAATTCCCCAGTTCCAATGCAAATAACATTATTAAACCCCTGTCCTGCGGACACCTCTATGTTGCAGAAAAAAAAATTGTCCTGTTAGTGTCCCCATTAGAGGGTTTTTACTGTAATTTGTTTTAATTCCAACTTGATTAATCATACCTTTTATTTATTTATTTTTAATTTTAAAAATTATTTTTTTGTAAAATTTTTGACACAAACAAAATTGTATATATATAATGCATAATTAAATTTCAGCAGGATTTTAGTTTTAAAAACTATTATATGGACAAGGAAGTTTATACTACTATTCCAATAAGTTCAAAATTCATCACATGTGTGTCTGTGGTGGTTCTTAAAACATAATTGGTACTTGGAACTCGGCCGAGTAGTGAAAGGCCGAGTACTCGGTAACTCGGTACTCGGCCGAGTAATAAAAGGCAGAGTACTCGGTACTCGGCTACTCGGCCAAAGTGCTACTCGGTACGTCTCTACAAGTATTTACAAATATACATGGTAAACTATGTCTTTTACACTATTTCTCCACATAGTCACCACACCGGTTCAGACATTTGTCCCATCGCAGCACTAAATTAGAGATCCCCTGTTGTAGAATTCTTCCGGCTGCCTGTGGAATCACTGTCGGATCGTGCTCTTGGCTTCTGTCCTGCCAGAAACTTCTTCAGTGGACTGAAATCATAAAAATCATTAAGGGGAAGGTCTGTACTGCAGGTGCATTTCCCTGTGAATTCCTATGGGCTTTTGTGCGTTGCTCCGTACAAAACGAATAACATTTCGCTGCTCATAAGCTGTGGACGTCTGAAGAACAACCATCATTTTAATGACTGATAGCAGCTTCAAGTTCAAGGAACTGTCACTGTTGGGAATGTATATGTTTGCTTTGTATTCACAGCCGTATTGTGGCTAAAAAAATAGGCACAAAGGCTTTTTGATTTGCCCTCATAAATGCACTCAACGTTATGTGGAAAGAATAGAAACATTAATTTTTGGTTGTCATATTGAATCTTGAAATATACAAAAAGGAGATAGGGATGCCACCACGATAATGATTGTTTATTTGTAAAAGGAAAACATTTCGTGAGTCAAAGTTTTTCCCGGAAGTTAACCTGTTACATATTAATCAGCTACAAGTTGAAATTGGAAACTGAGAAAGGTGGGGGGGGGGTTAGTTAGAATGTTGTCATTTAAAGAGTGCTCAATTTTTTACCTGTGATGTAAAAATATTCATTGATTTTTCTTCCTAGTTTTCGCTAGGTATGTTGACTTTTAACAGCTTCTGAGCCATTAATAACCAGTAAAGCAGAAATTCTTAAACTTATGTAGTCCACAAACCCCCCTTTAAGGCTAAAAACTGTTTGTAGGATGGAACACAAAATCTACAAATGATCCCCTTACTCCTATTTTCTTCAAATGTTCTATTTTATGTTGCTTTACATTTTGTAGTTTTGAATTTTTATAAAAAAAATTATGAATAACTTTGTGTTTTAGTTCTTGTTACAGTTATGGGGACAGCAGCTGAATTCACGTCCAGAATCGGATAAAACTTCCATGAAAGGAAAGGTTGCATCAGCAACTTACACACAAACTCAGGACTATATTAGGCCCTTGTTCAGGAGGCTAAAGAAAGAAAATGTCCCTGAAGACATTTTGGAACATTTGGTTTTGATTGTCAACTATTTACTTGACAGGAATTATGTTAAAGTAAATATTTTATTCTTATTCCAAGGTAACCAAACCAAGCTTCACAGAAATTTTTAAAAAAATTGATATTTTTACATTGGTAAACTTTTTGCTGAAACAATACTTATATTCTTTAATTCATGTTTATAAAAGTAGTAATACTTTTAATTTTTAAGTAACTGCTTTATAATAGCAGTTTTACATTTTTTGCTTTAATAAAATATTATGATACATGTGTATTGATTGTTTGATAATTATTAAACAATAATTCATGTGCAATAAATTGTATTGAAGACTTAAATTTTAAAAAGTTTGAAATTAACTAAACAAAAACATGGTGAATTGAGAATTAATAATTTATTATGTGTAGAAAATAAACTATGATGCCTTGTCATTGATTATTGTTAGTGACAGCTATGTATAAAGCTACGTCCTACAATAACTAAAATTAACATTTTTGGATTAAACTCTGTCCATGAGCATTAATACTCTTGTACCAACACTTTTGCCACTGCTGAAACAGTGCTGGAACTTTTGAGTTAAGATACAGTTTGAAACAGAAAAACCACTGTTAGACCTGTGATTTCACCAAAGTATCATCCTTAATCACTTGCCAAAAGCATCCCACTCATCTTGGTTACAGTATTCTGGAACAAACGCAACTTTTGCACATGCTTGGTTCCATGTGGTTGGCCATCTCACTAATCACCAAAGGTTTGAGACTGGATCTCACTTATCATAGCATCACAAACAAGGCATTTCACTCCAGCTCACTCCCTTCTCCTTATATCTCCTAACAGCCAGGGTGGCGTAGTCATGGAGTCAAAGTGGGATGGATTTTGGAGTAAAGGATTCAGAGCCGGGAATTGAAAGCTTTAAAATTCTAAGAGTCATAGTCAATCTTATTTCCTATGAATCTGCATCCCTGCCAGGGCTGTAGAGTCGGAGTCAGACTGATTTTGAAGTAAAAATGTCGGAGTCGGAGTGGAAAGTTCTAAAATTCTAAGCTGAGTCGGTAATTTTTCCTCTAATTTTGCAACCCTGCTAACAGCGCAGCTCATAACTAGGAAGTATGTGCGTAGCAGTTTTGTTCCAGTTATTTTTGGATCTGCTTCCTTGGTATATAATTTTTGGTGTGTGGTCTATATAGCCACTTTTGATATTACTCTTTTCAGGTTAAAAAATTGAACCTAGTGAAGACGTGATGTAACCAAGGTATTTTAAAATAACAATTTATATAACGTAAAAGGAAATGACATGTTCATCTGCTAAAAAAATCACTTGATTCTTTTCTCATTATGACTTTCTTAGTAAAAAATATCACAAGAAAATTAAATTTACTAACCGTTTTTATATGCAATTCCTAAAAAATTAATTAAAAATATTTTGGGCACGTTTTTTTGTTTTGTTTTTTTCTATTGAATCATTACATGAACTAAATTCATCTTTTAGGCAAATGATGCTTACCTAGAAATGGCAATTGGAAATTCTCCTTGGCCTATTGGAGTAACAATGGTGGGCATCCATGCTCGAACAGGAAGGGAAAAGATCTTCTCCAGAAATATTGCCCGTATCCTTATTTTAAAGCAAATTTATGGAGTCAAATTAGCTATGACTATTTAACAGGTTTTTTTTTCTGATTATTTGAAGTTGAAGTATTATCATTTCAATCTTTACCTACACCAAAGGCAAAAGAACTATGTACAATATTGTAAATATTGATGACTTTGTGAACAAATGCCAGTGACATATTTTGCAAAAAAGCAAGTGCATGAAATGAGAAAATAACTAACTTATCTGTTACAAATGATTGCTATTGTTAGACTTTTGTGAAGCATTAATATTAATAACACCAAGGTTTCAGAATTATTAAATAATTAGTTTTATTTTATGCTGCACAAAGCTTTGGAGTAGTTTTACTGAAATGTTTGTACAATTCACATATGACATTCGGTTCAGGAAGGTTTATATAATTTTTGCCAGTTTTTGCCTTACAATTTGCCAGTGCAAAATATTCAGAGCATCAGGAGGAGCTGAAGAAAACAATCACTCTACTTGTTGCAGAAGTTTCTGTGAAACACTACACACTACATATGCAACTGACGAGAATGTGACTAATGAATGTATATAATGAGAGAGGAAGTTAGATAATTCAATTGCTTAGATTTTTTTTATCAATATTATTAGTAATATTTAAATGATGTTTTAAATCTTCTGTTCAAATTATTCTTTTATTTGTTAAATGCTGGAAATGTATTGACCTTAATTTAAATATAGATGTGCTGAATGATGAAACACAAAGAAAGTTCATTCAAGTATGTATTTTTAAATATTTATTATGAAGCAAGCATCTTATAAATAGTAGTGCTAGTTTTTCATTGTTGGGTTATTTCCTCGTAACTAGAAAACCTGTGTCATGCCTTTTCCAATGATGAATTTAAAATGTTCTGTTATTTTTTCTGTATTCTGATGAAATATTTGTGACTAGCATCTTTAATGCAGGGTTCGTACGCTCCGGGAATTCCGGGAAAACCGGGAATTGTCAGGGAAAATGACACTGTCAAAAATGTCAGGGAAAAGTCAGGGAGTTTTTAAATTTTGTCCTCCAAAATTTTTCTTTCCATTTTTTTCCCCAAGGAATTAAGTACCATGAGATCTAATCTTCGTTTTTATTGTGATTTCACGAAAAAAATTGTAAATTTTTATCTAAACCGACGCTTAAAAACTGCAATCGAAAAATGAACTTTTTTTTCACAACGAAAAATGCGCCAAAAGAGCGAAGATTTTCTTACACTGAGTTAGTGAGGGGAACGCATTTCTTTCTACTGCCTAAAGTTTTAGATGGGTTGCCACAACATTCTGTTCGTTTCAGGGTTCGTACGCTCCGGGAAAACCTGTAATTATCAGGGAAAATGACATAGTCAAAAATGTCAAGGAATTTTCCAAATGTGTCCCCAAAATTTTTCTTTTCCTAATTTTTTTCCCAGGAAATTTTGTTTTATGAGATCTAATTTTCATTTTCATCGATGTATTTAAAAAAAAATTGTAACAATTTTAAAGCAATGAAAAAAATGGCGACCCAAAAAATCTTCAGCAGCCGCCATTTTTGGCTCTCAGTAGTTCCCAAGAAAAAAAAAATCAGGTGAACAGGAATTATGCACAAACTCAACAGTTGAGAAGACAATTTACTGCTTCGGAAGCACAACCTGTAGATGGGAGGGTCGATCGGGGAAAATCGTTTTTTTTTTTCTTCCTTGATCGGAAAATCATTTCAGCTACGTGTGAAACGTAGTCGCCATCTTTGGTCTTTCACAAGATGGAAGTAGATACGATCCTAAAATGGCTGAGTTTCTAAAACAAAGCAGAATTGGATGTTTTCTTTAATTGAAAAATGATAAAAATAACAGAAAATGGTCTGCAAATTGTTTTTCTATTATTATTATTATTTAAAATAATTTTCTTGAGAAATGAAAAATTTTGTTCAAAAGTTATTCTTTTCCTCACTGCCTCGGACGCAAATGTGATAAAAAATTTTCAATGAATTGTAGTTTCATGAAGATTTATTATTTTTTAATTGTCTTCATGCGACAAATTAAAAAAGTTATTTCTTATTTTTGGGCATAGCCGCCATATTTGGTCATTCCCAAGATGGAAGTACACAAGACTTTTTTAGTGCCTAAGTTCCCGAAAACGGCATTGGATGTTAATTGCAATGCTAACTATTGAAAACAACACAAATTGTGCCTTTTTTTCCGGATAATTTGTAATTATTTTCTGGAAAAATGCAAAATTTAATCTTCATACCATTTTTTTGTTTAAATTGATTTCGACTCTTATGTGCTAAATACTGACTATTTTGCTTTTATTGTAGTTTTTTAAGGATTACTAATTATTTATTACTACTTTTATTACTACAAATCCAAAAATCAACTTATTATTTTAAATTTTTTACTTTGTCGCCATATTTGATCGTTTGCACAATGGAAGTAGACTTAAACTTCCAGAAACAGAATTGGATGTTTATATCAATGTGTACTATTGAAAATAACATTAAAATGTGCAAAAAGTTATGAATTTTTGAAAATTGACTATTATTTTCTGGAAAAGAAAATTTGAAATTTTAATGTAAGCGTCCTTTAATATGTGGAAAAAAAAAGATTATTGGCATTGGCCTAAAGATCGGCGTATGTTGATTTTTGTTACTATGCATTATATGGTATGCCGATTGATGCAACAAGTTAATCATATTTATACTGAAATTTAGCTTTGCATTTTGCTCAATATGTTTTGTGTAACCTACTAATAAGAAAATAAAAAGAAGTATTGTAAACCAAAAGTTGATGCTAAAAGGTTGCTGCAGGACTACAGCAAAACGCTATAATATTACGCATGACATCAAAGAAACGCTAAAATAATAAGTTGAAAGTACTCTGTTTTCAACAAATAGTAAACAAATTAAAACAATTTTGAACAAAATGTTTAAAAGAAAACTTAAAATTTTGACAGACAAAACAAAGGAAAAAAAATTCCAATTTTTATTTAATTTCATATCTAAGGGGAGAAGTTTTAGTTCTTCTGCATTGCTACTTTAAACAATTTTAATTATTTTGAAAATATTACTATTTAAACTTAAATTTTGAATGAAGCGAGTAACCTGGAATTTTCTAAAAAACAACCTGGAAAACCTGGAAAAGTCAGGGAACTTTTTTTAATCAAAAGTGTATGAACCCTGTAATGATAACTTTAGTTTGTAATTTGGTAAATTTACTTGCTGATTTTCTTTACAAATGAATTGAAATGGAAACTCCAATTTATTTCATGTTTGTAATTTTCTTTTTAATTAAGCTATTTAAGCCAAAAAGTTTTCCTGACATTGTTTTATTTAAATCGAAGATAAAACAAGTTATTGCAACAGAAAGCATTCTTTTATTGTTCATTTTAGATATTGTCAACCGGGATGACTTTGCCATATACAGGGTAAATTTGCCCTCTTTCCAAATATTAGTTGGCATTATTTCTGAAGCTTGAAATCTTTTTTCGTTTAGATAGGAAAAGAACTGCACTGAATATGAGCTTTAACCTTGAAATTTATCGTAAAGCGCCGGAAATGATACAAATTAATGTTTGAAAAGTGTTAAAATTTACCTCCTATATGACAAAGTAACCCTGGTTGATGGTACTTTTAACGTTTCTGATTCCTTTACTATCCTTTTTTCCCCCTTCAAATCCATTTAACCTCCCTTTGCACAGCCATTGGATTTAGGGTTCAAATTTGTCAAACTTAGTTCAAATTTATTTGCTCTATCAGAAAAAGTCATTTTTGACCTACTTTCCCATAAAAGTTTTAAAATGGACAAAAACCTGAAAAAAATGCTTAATGTGTTGAAAAATATCATTTTAAAAACAAATCAAAAATAAATTAAATAAATATTAAAAAATATTCTTTGAAAGTTGGGTATTCAGGTAAGGAAATATGTGTTTGAGTGTTAGCCACCACAATAACTTTGAGGGAATAATCTGTTCCAATAAATCGTGTTTGTTTGACAATCTCAACCAAAAGGTCCCATTCTCCAGTGATATTGTAAAAACTTCACCTAATGTTTCGATTATCCCCTAGCTGAGACTCAATTTAGAATCTCATTTTAGGTGACAAATCCAACTTCAAGCTTAACATTTTCTTTATAACGCCATTTGGTTTAATTCTTGGCTATTCTTGCAGCACCTTTTTGTAAACTCAAAAAACTACATGAAAGAAACTCCAACAGTTAAACCATATTTCCAGTGCTGAATCTACTCTTTTTCCAAGCTGGGACAAAATCTTGAAACTTCCCCCCTTTCCCATCTTTGCGGGTTTTTTATATCATGTTTCAACAAAAAGACTAAAAAGGGCATTTTTTTGCCTTTTGGAAGCTGCTGCCCGGGGCAAAGGCCCCAGCTTGCTCCCCCTAGATACGACACCACATATTTCTTATGATTTTGAGTCAGTTTTACACTTATTCATTGATTAACTGTTAATTAATTAAATGTGCTTTGGAGGATTTGTACTACCTGTAAAGTGATGAGGTTTTGTGAGCTGCCTTTTTTTTTTACTCTGTGTACTTGACTAGATCTGTAAGAGAGTGCCTCTAGGGATAGTTCATGAAATGTAATGGACAGCAGTTTAAAAGCAAAAGTTGTATGGAAAAGTAAAACATTTAGTAAATAAAGGGTTTACCTGTGTTAAATATTACTCTTCGTTTACATTTTCTCATCCTTCCGGGTATATTGAAAATAACATTCTCTGCTTTGTGTTACATATTCTATAGATGAATTTAAAGTTCAAAGTGAACCGTTTGAAACTTTCTTTTGTCCATGCATTCTAAATAATCTATGATAGTAAGGATTTTTCATAAAAATTTTAAGTGATTGTTACATGCTCACTGTGACAATTTGTGTGCCAAGTATATTTCAGTGCATTTTCAATCACTTCATTGAAAATACTAATTAATATAAAATTTTGAGAAGTCAGAGTATCTAGGAATAGAATTTTTTACCTGTGGGGGGGAGGTGATTTTAATAGTAACAACCTTGTAATAAAAAACCTTGCAAGTTAAATTCCAAGTGTGCTTCAGGGTTGTTAGTTTTTAATACAAGTTTGCTTATAAATGAAAAGACATCTAACAAAGTTTTTTTCATTGTTGTTTTATCTACAAATATTTATTTTCTACACTGTCAAAAGGGTTCCTTGTAACCTCAAAATATGTGTTTTGCAATTCAATTAGCGTAATTGTGCATGATAATATTATTACTGCGCTCAAGAGTTCATAGTGAGAAAGCATGCCTACTATTTTTAGGTAACTTATAAAAGTTTCAGTGTCCTTAGTTCTTCAGTTTAAGTTTAATTTTGAGTGAGAAATGATTGAATTGTTTTTGAATATCCAAATGTTTTTTTTTTTCTTTAGGCTTTGAAACGACTGATGACTCAGTGTCAAAGATTTTTCCCCACTGACCCTTCTCGTTCGGTAGAATATAATGCATGAAGTTGTTGTACATCTATAATCGATCTGAAGTGTAAAGACCATTGTATATAATAGAATAAAGTGTATTTTTATTATTTGCAAAACATTCTTGACAGCTGAACATAATTTTATGTGCAAGGAATTTTATTTCGGTTCTTTTTCCTCAAAGGTATGTCACTTGCCGTGTTTTTAAATTTGGTGATTATTTTTCGTTTAATTTCTGCCATGTTTAGTCAAAGTTACATAGAAACAAATTACTCTATAATCCTGTATTTTATGTTTTGATAGATTTTTGAATTAAAAAAAAAAGTCTTTATTTTTCATAATCTTAATTTCATTTTTTTTTTAAATATGTGATATCATACTTCTTATTACCACCATTCCCTTCTCACAAACTTTCAAATTTTCAACCCCCTCTCCCCCTTAAAATGAGACATTATTTATGGACAGCCCCTTAGAAGATATGCAAATTGATGCTTAAGGAAGTGCTAAGAAATCCTTAAAATAGTGACACTGAAAAAAAACAATGTTTTTTTGTCTTGACCAGCCTGCTATAACATCAACCCAAGGAAGGCGCATAGTCTGCAGCTAATTATAAGATAAAAAAAAATTATGGGCCAGATTACAGCTTAGAAAATAACTTAATTTGTGCAAGTTCTTGCTATAGACACTATCTTTTTGTTGTTGTTGTTGTTGAAAGAATACAAAAAGTGTTTGTAAACAAATTTGTTTTGTTTTTTTTTAGTATCATTATTGCTGTCACTAAACAACTTTTTTCCAACTTCCCATTAAACTTAATAGCTAGCAACTTCGTGTATTTTGGTAATTCAAAGTTTCTTCTGTTATATTATTTGTGTGTTACCGACGAACAAAACGAAAGCTACAGTAGAATTTTTACAACAAATGTTTCCCTCCCCAACAAATGTCCCCTTTAAAATCCATGAAATCTCTCAAATATGTTTTTCAAATGGTATCAATTTTCAAATGTACTTGGTTTGAAACAGACATATTTGATTCATTTGGAAGTTCTGCCATGAAGTTTTTTTAAAATAATAGTTAACGCAATTAATTTTGAAATTCCCTCTAGATTACTAAAAATTCCCTCTTCCAAAAATATATTTCTGTTCTGAGTGAGAAATTTTTTATACATTTGTCAGAACTTTGAAGAATATAAAGTACTCTTTGATATTTCATTAATAGCTTTGAATAATTTAGTATTTACCTATGATAATGTCACTTTTAGAAATGTTTGAAGTCGGTCATGCAAGCTTAATTATCAATGAGCTGTAGGTTGGAGTTACTCGCTCCCTCTTACTGTTTCTGTGTGTGAGCAAACAAATGCTGCCAAAAAATGATGTTGAAGGTATTCTGAAACATACTTTTAGTTACTCTTTTCTATTCCTAAAAATCTCTTTTAAATGAGTTTTAAAACTTATTGCTGTTATTCATTGAAAAGTTCTATTCGCTTATGAATTATTTTCTTTATAAAAAAATACCCACATTTGTACATATTTTATTTTCTGTTACATTTGGAGATTTTCTTCAATTTAAAAGATCTATGCTCACTTGAAGAAGTTTTTCAAGTATTTCCAGTTCCAATTCATATCAGCATCCGATATAATCTGCAACTCTTCCCTCATAGCCATACCAATATTGGACTGATTTTTTCATACCTGGGGAAAGCTGCAGGGTGCATTCAACATCTTCTAATAAGTGGCTAGTATAATTTTTGGAAAGATGTCCCTGCAATGGAAAAAATATTACATATTTCTTCATTTTTCAATTTGTTGAATATACAGACTATTGTGTAATATCAGGCAGTGAGAAGTAAAGGGATGTAAGTGGCAAAATTAAAAATTTGTAGATAACCAGTACAAATGGTAGGTGAACCTCTCCTCTGTCTCGGGGCAAGAGATAATACTAGCAGCCCTGGTAGATTCTGTTATACAGCATGATTTTGAAAAAAAAATTTCAATGAAAACCTACCTCGGACCTTATGTTTAAACAAGTTTTACTCAAAACACCACTTTATGTCTACTTACATCCTTTTGTTTCTCACTGCCTCATCATCATTATTATTGTTATTTCAGGGTGATTTAATATTATGGTTTATCCCCAGTTTTGCTGACATTTAAATTCCCCCTCCGCATTGGCGCCCATATAGGGGCAAGTGGGGGATGGATACCCCCCCCCCCCCATTAGAAATTAGAACTTCCTTGCTTTTAGTACTTTTTTCTTTGCAAAACTATATAAATATTTCTTCTCTAGCCAAAAATGAATAAGTTATTAAAAATGTCAAATTTTAATGACTCGAATCTGTCCTGAAATCGTTTTTCATGGGGAAAATGTCTGAGACCCCCTGCTACCTTACAATTTTGCATATGGTCGCCTATGCTCCCCCCTCCCCCTAAATATGTCAAAAAAATACTGAAAAACGGGGAAGGAAATTTCGTGTCAAGGAAATTTGGGGGGCTGGACACCGATATTATTCATGATTAAAATAGGCAATTAGAATCCGCTTAAAAGTAAGAAACAACAAAGCAATTGACAAACAAACTGATATTGAACCCTTCAGTGTGAGACCCGCCCCCCTCCTTACAATTTTGCGTATGAGCGCCCATGTCTCCCCCTCCCCCTAAATGTGTCAAAAAAGTACTGAAAAACGGGGAAGGAAATTTTGTGTCTAGGAAATTTGGGGGGACACCGATATTATTCATGATTAATACGCAATTAGAATCCGCTTTAAAGTAAGAAACAACAAAGCAATTGACAAACAAACTGATATTGAATCTTTCAGTGAACAACTTGGTAATTCATATCGATAAATAATTCACTTAGCGAAAACATTGGGTGGGTTTTGTGTTTTGATCTTATAACGACGTGTTACAATGTTTGAGGCACGATTTTGAAGTTGTATGAATGTAAAATTTCTATTCCTAAAGATTCTATAAATCATTTGAACTGCTTGGTACTTTCAAGATCAATCGTGAATTTTGCCAGTCCGATTGAGGCTCAAGAAAACGAATTCTAAAAGCTTGCTTTGAAAGCACCTGAAAATGTCTTTTCAAAGTAATGGAGTCTTTTCTGAAAGTCTGTACATTGCACTTTATATCAGTTAGACAGAGGGTGTAAAAAGAATGCTTGGAGTATTTTGCCTAGCCTGCAGATTTTGTGACTTTCCATTTTTTGTGAAAACAAAAGTAGTTTTCCTGACTTTATTTATTCATTTTGTAATTTTTGTTTGAGTGACTTATCACATCTAGTACTAATAACAAAATTCAAATATTGACTTAGTGCAGAGGTGTTTGTGATCAGACAATTCCAAAAATTTTGGGCAGGCAAAACGTTCTAAAACTGATAAATTATTTTTAAAAAAAAAATACTTTTAAAATTATTTCTTTTAATGATTTTTGTATGCATAGTTGAATTTTTTTTTCCGAGCTTAAGGGGGGGGGGGGGTGAGCTTCCTCATATTTTCCAAAATTTTCACATTGGCTTCAGAAAATTTTACTTGAGTCCACTTGCACCACCTAATTATTATGAAAGATATAAAAGTGATGAAGTTGAGGCAAATGAGGTGGATGCTTTAATGCAAATCCATTCTCCTAATTTGAGACTTATCAGTTTCTACACCATCGTAAATTTATGCAAAGTGTATGTTTTTCTCATTGTAAGTTTTGCAAAGTATGCGTTTTTACAATTGCATTTTTACAATTGTAATTTTTGTGAAAAGATTGTTTGTTTAGTAAAAATGACCGGCGGTTTTTTTGGTGATAACTGTTTGTTTAGTAAAAATGACCGGCGGTTTTTTTGGTGATAACAAGTTTTGTGAGTGGTTCATTTTGCAATTGCGGTTTTGGTGAAGGGTTCGTTTTTATGATTGATGTGCCTTTTGCAGTTCGGTTTCATAGTTGATAGTTTTGTGAAGATTTCGTTTGAAGCTTACAAAAAAAGTTTTAAATAGACTTTTAATGTTGAGCTGTGTTAGTTCGTCTGCGATAATATGTTCATCTAATGAATCAACCTTTTCGAACCCTGTCAAACGGATGTAAAGAGAGAAATCGTTACCCTTACTTGAAACCGATTTGCATGTCTAAAAGCACTTTAATTCGAATAGTTTTGACCTCAGTCATAAAAGGCCTCCGTCTATGGAAGGAAAATTAACATGAACCAGAAAGTTGAAACTAAACACTTACCCTTAGCATCGCAACAAGCCAACAGAGCTTCAGCTGCAGTGGTAGCCTCTCTTTTGGGCTTGGAGTTGTGTTGGAGGCCAATGAAAGCTATTGAAATGGCCCTGGAGTTATATTTGTAGGAATGCCTTCCCTGCGAATTCCATCCACGACCAACATACACTCTCCCATCATTTCCGACGAGGAAATTGTAGCCTATGTCTTGCCATTCTGAAAGAAGAATCCGGGTTTATAATTCACATATTCTTCAATTACTTTTCTGTTTGAGAATGGTTCAATAAAAGTAATTCAAAAGCTTTATTAATTTACTTGTAGTTATGTTTTGAAATTTTTTTTTTTGTAAGTAATTACTTACCCAGTACTTCCATGTGATAGGTGCGTAAAGTCTTTACTGCTTGACAACACTGATACAGATTGTAACAAGGTTTTCCTGAAGTTCTCAGGAATAAGACGTGGTCTGGAACACTCAGGTAGGAATGCAGACTTTTTGAAACGTGTCCACAAGCAATTGGGAAAATAATGTCCAGATTTTCAGCAATCTGTGAAGAATTTTTTCAATACTTAATAAATAGCAGTACCAAGGGTAGGAGTTGTCCTAAAATTCCTAAAATGTCAAATTTTGTCCTAAAATTTCGAGTTTTGTCCTAAAATTCCTAAAATTTTCGTTATTTATCCCTATTTTTGCAGAAAATAAAATTCAACCTAAAAATGAAACTTTTCATTATGATATGCCTATATTTTAGGATAACATGAACTTTGCAGACCCTAAAAAGTTTTTTGTAAAAAAAAAATAGAGGAAAAACCTATGCTGCTGCTGCTTTTTTTCTTGAGAAGGGGTTAACCAAAACACATGCTCAATATAAAGCTGTTTGTTTCATCTATACTTCGTAGCTCTTGCAATCATTCCTCTTCTGCAAAAAAATACATAAAAACCAAGTAATAAAGAAAATAAAAACAATTGTGCAGCTAATTTTGCAAAACAAGAGTTGGGGAAAGGAATATGATCTGATATTTTTGATTTCTACCCCTCTTAAAAGAAAGAAAAAATATGTTAACCATGGGGAGGGGGGTATCATAGACTAACTGAAATACAATAAGTACATTGTTTTGAGTTAGAACCCAAACGTAAACACTTAGTTCAAAAAATTTATTTATAGCAAAATTCAAATGATTAGTCCCCAGGTGGGAAGTAGTAATTAATTTTTATAGAGCTTATCTTGTGTGTGGTTTGAGTATTAGTTTGTTCTTACTGTACAAAGAGTCAGTTTACTTTGTGTTTCTGTTCAGTGAAGTTGGATTATTTTCTGAGCATATAATTTCAAAATTTAGTCTCTAACTTTTTGCTTTAAAAATGAAAACGATTTGTTTTATTGAAATGCGACGGAAAACCAAATTCTCTTCCTAGTGCTTGGGAAAAAGCAGGCAGAAGTAGATGCAAAATCAGCACCTGGTCAGAAAAAAGATGAATTTAAAGCCTTTTGTTCTGTTTGTTTTGTACATTATCTTTCCAATATCGAATCAAGGATTTTCACAGGTAATTTCTCATGCTGATGGGGCGATACATAAGAGTTTGACAAGTAGCTTGAAAAATCAAAATTGTATTTTGAATTCCTTGACCTTCTTCTTCTACTGAAAGCAAATTTATTATTATGAAGCAATCCAAAGCTTTTATTCCAAATTTATTCCAAGATAAAATTTCGAAAGCGGAGGTTTTCTTAGTTTTAGTTGCCGTAAAAAAAATATTCATTTGCATCTTTAAATGATTTATCTGTAATTTACAGGGAAATTTTTGATGATTCTGCAGTAGCAAAAAGTATCCAATTATCTGCTAAAATTAAGTGCATAATAAATTTTAAACTTGCACCTTATTTGAAATCCTTCCCTATTAAGGATATCATTCTTTGTAATTCACTTTGATAAAAACAACAAGGCAAGTAAAGTTGCAATTGGACATACATTTATCCTACTAGTATGTGGTATATACTTCTACTTCATAGTGTGTCACTGTGTGTTGAAGAATAAACGATTGAATGCATTTTATTGTACTTTTTTAGATTGAATTTGAGACGTTTTATCATCCATTGGGAAAATCAAGCTTATAAATTGCATATTTAAGTTACAAAAACTTAATTTTTGTTGTCCTAAAATTTTATCAAAATTGTGTCCTAAAATTTTTGAAATCGCTACTCCGACCACTGCAGTACCCACACATTGTTGCTCGTGACAGGGATTTTAGAACATGTCATAGCTGCCAACTCTCCCTATTTGATCGGGAGACTCCCGAGTTTTGATGTCTTCGCCGAAATGAAGCAAGTATCTCCCAAATTTTACCCAAAACAACGAAATTCATGAAAAAAAAAAAATTGAATTTATCAGTGATTAGAATTTCTCAAGAAATTCTCATAGTAAAACGATCGCAATCGGAAAAACGAAACCTTTTCATACACGAGTATGAAAATTCTCCTGATGGAGTTCTGAACTCTAAATTTCAGGTTCTGTACACTCTCAATTTATGAAATTCCTACTTTCTTTTAAAAAACTTTTTCGCTCAAACTTTTCTCGCTTAGTTTTGTTATTCAAAATCTTCCTATTTTGGCTCTTCAGTCTCCCTAAATTTCATTATTCAATGTTGGGAGCTATGATAAATTACGTGTAGTGGCAAAAATTTATTGTTCAAAAATTAAGTGAAACAAAGTGCAGTCGAAGACGGTTTCAAATAATAACATTAACTTTTTAATATCATAAACCAAACTAATTAAAAATAAACTCAATTAAGAAATGTTAAACGAAAGATAATCAACTTAAGTGATAAACATGGCTAAATGATACTAAAATTCGAACAAAAATAACATAAGTCTAGGGGCGGTGATTAAATCCCCCCACCCAGATTATAATTTCCTATGTAGGATCTGTTGGGTAGACCACGGCTAGTTGACCATAGTGACACGTTGGTCCAGTCGCCATATTTTAAAAATATCCAAGTCATAGGGCTGTCTGTTTAGCAAAGTGTGTGCAGTTCTAACTCAGTCCTCCTACATAACTTAACCAATTTGTAAAAGCACCGTCAATCCAAAAACCAGCCAGAATTGTGAACTTTCAGGTAAGTTAATGTCATCTCTTACAAATAATAGAATTTTAATTTATTATTAAATTGTTTTGACAGTATTCACAGGGTTCGTACAGGTCATCGGAAATCCTGGAAAGTCGTGGAAAAAAAATAAGCGAATTTCAGACCTGGAAAAGTCATGGAAAATTAAAATTTTCATTGAAAGTCATGGAAATTTATTTCAAGTCATGGAAAAATGTCCTGGACAAAGGGAAAGTAACAGTAACTAAAGGAGCATTAGAAATGTTGAGTGATTTAACAGTATAGCACATAAAAGCTGTTAAAAGTGGAAAATTGAACGATCCCAAAATCAAATCTGAATTTTGAAATCTCATTGCATCCACTTCTGTTGCAGCCGCTTGCATTTTTTTTGCGATGTGATTTTACTGCTTGGACATCATTTATTTTGAATTTACTGTTATTTTCGACACTTCTTGTGTTTCATATTCTGCAGTAGCAAAATTTCACGTTCTTAGTTTTGCCACGCCCACTCAAAAAAATCAATTCAATTGCATCCGAGTTCAATCCCATCACTTGTAAGAACTTTATTATTAAACTTATCAGAGTTTATCTTAATTTGTTGAAGGTTTTAGAAAATAATCTTTAATTAGGCCATAGAATACAGAAAAAGAGTAATTCTAATACTTTAAAACAATAGTGCCCAACATACAGCCCTCAAAACTAATCCATGCGACCCACTGCTATGTTCAATGTCAGGGATCAAACATGTTCTGAAATTTCTGCACCTATTAATTTATATGCATTTGAAAAAGTGCAAATAAGTAAACAAAACAAGCATACTTTTGAATCAGAAGATTGATTCATTACTAAATGGTTTTTTCAAAAAAGATCTGATTTAGAAACATAAAAAAACTAAACTATGTGGCTTTATTTAAAGAACCAAAATTCTGTCAAGTAACATGGATGATTAAATGCACTGTTGACACTAAAAGGCAACTTTTGGAGCAAATTTATTGAAATTTAATGATGACTCATTCAACCTTTGTCCCATTCAATATCATTCTGCCTATTTATAAATAAAATATCAGACATTTAAGCATCATCATATTCGTTTCACTGCATTTTTACTTTACTTAAATTATATGATGATGACAAATAAAAATAGTTTAGTTTTTTTAAGTGTACACTTATATTTTTTCCATTACAAGTAAGTGCTTCAATGAGCGTGGTGGCATTCATGTAGACGTTTTGCTAATGCTCATTTCCAAAAATTATCAAGTTTGAGATTAAATAGTGCTATTCTCTTCGAGTAACGAGGTCATGAATATTTTCATTGAAGTCATGAAAAAGTCTTGGAAAAGTCATGGAATTTTTCCATCCAAATAGAGTATGAACCCTGTATTCAATTCAGAAAGATAACATTGAGAGGCAAGAAAAAAAAACTCATAAAATACTGCGAACACCATTCTTGATGATTCTTATGTAGATTGACCACCTTTTTTATCTATCACCCATCACTTTTCAGAGATTACGTAAGTTTTCCCCCCGCTCCAGACCTTTTTTTTTTTTTTCAATTTTCGACAGATGTAGCTGTGGGAGACACCGAAGAAGGGGGAGGAGTATCGTTCCTTAAAATATTTTAAAAACCATCCAATGCTATCTTTTTTTCAGGAGCTTTTTTTTTTCTTTTTTCTCGATGTGAAGCCAAAGTATCGGCCACACTATCCTGTCGTATGAGCCCCAGTCCAAAAACACGTTTTTTTCCACTTTTTTTTGTAACAAATCTTAGATGCATCGCATGTTATACACGCATCTCAAATGTTCAGTAAAAAAACTTCCCGTATTATTTATGTTTATTCAAGTTACATTCACAGACAACCGAGATAGCAAGGAAGATTAAGTATGCTCTTATGATATAACTTTAATGTATATGATGTATATTTCTGGGGATGCACCATGAAAAATGTTCTTCTAGTACTTCAAGGTAAGTTTAAATAGTATTTTTGTGCTTTTTCTGCGTTCCGTTTAGTCCCCTTCGTCCCTAATTTCAGCTTAATGGTGCCCCCCAACACAAACATAAAATTGTATTGTTTATTATAATATTTAACAGGTGTACGGTACCAGAAATTCATGAGGTGTCCACATCAGATTTTTTTACCTCAGTTTATTTGCCGTGCAACGACAATTTTATTGCTAATAAATTAGTACCTTTTCGAATAAAATCATCAAGATCACATTCTGAAAAACTTAAAACAAATGTGGCAAAAATAAATACTGAAAAAAGGAAATTATTCTGTCGAAAAGACATCTCCTTTATTTAAAAGCAAACCACTGAAAGATTGCTCTACTTGATTTTAACTAAATTATAAATGTAAACAAATCGAGATATCATATCATTAAGCTTTATCACTAAGGCTTAACTCAATCTTATCAAGTTAAGCCTTGCTATCACATATCGATGGCTATAATACAAGACCATGGGCGCCCATATGCAAAGTTGCAGGGGGGGGGGGACCCAAATATTTTCCCCATGGAAACTGATTTCAGGACAGTCATTAAAAATTGGCATTTTTAATAACTTATTCATTAATGGCTGGATAGGAAATGTTTTTACGTTTTTGCAAAGAAAAAAGTACTAAAAGCAAGAAAGTTCTAATTTCAAAGGGGGAGGGGCTCGAGCCCCCCTTGCCCCCCCCCCTATATGGGTGCCCTTGTACAAGACTACTATCGCAAATCCACATAAAGAAATTACATAGAGATAGGCTCCTCTATACCAAGAAATTGAAACCGGAAATTGCATCGCTGTATCCCTAGATCCTTAACTTCTTGCTAAATAACTTGAGACACATTTTGATTGTAAACATTCCTTTACTGAATCAAAATGTGTCTCAAGTTATTTAGCTAGAAGCTAAGGATCTTGAGATACAGCGGTGCAATTTCCGGTTTCAATTTCTTGAGACACACTTTGAATGAAAACATTCCATTACTGAATCATCTCCGTCCTCGTCAATCCTCCCAATTCTAAAAAGCCGAGGCAATTTGTTAGAAAAAGTATCTTCCATGGTCCAAGTTTTTAACAACTGGGACTAATTTGTTTGTTTTCCTTTCGCATTTTCAAGTACCTGTTTTCACCCCTCTTTCCCATGCATCTGCGTCCCCCTTTAACTGTTCTCCCTTGGAACCGCCAGGATCTCTTGATCGGCTTTCACTTCGGTCAATCACAGCTATGCTTCCTTTCGGGGAAATTTTAACAAAATATATCACACAAGTGAATTGGGGGCTTCGCCCCAGGTGCCACAAGCACGAACTTTATACTTCCGTGGCATTACTGAATCTCATCTCGCAAATCCATTAAACTGTAGGAGGCGCTGCAGCCAGTCTAATGGCGGATGAAAAACGTAAAACAAACAAATGCCTTAACTTATAACTTGCTTTGACGCTCAGTGAATGACATTAATTTTTCATCGTGTTTGTGGGAAGCTTTCTTTTCTATTCTTCTGAAACTACATTACAGCACAAACTGTCTGAAGCCTGTAATTTACGCCCAAAGAAAACACGTGGAACGGAATATTTTACCTTTTTCTTTAGTATTGTTAATCACCACAACGTAGCGTATTCGAGCTCTGGAGGAACCAATCAGCCAGCTACTTTATTCGGTCCCTTAGCAAGATTGGTGAAAATCATTCTCGCAAAGCGATCATGTTATCATAACACCGCTCATCATTGCACAGCTGTATCCCATAATTCGGCTTCATTTTCATCTCCTTTTTAACATAGACGGGTCCTCTCTATGTAAATTTCTTTTCTCTATGCATATCCATGCATTAGCTGTCTCGGAACAAAAAAAAACAACTTTTCTAAAAAGTAACGTCAAAGAAAGTGTGAAATTATGTCTGTGACATAGAGTAAAGAAATTTACATAGAGAGGCCCCGTCTATGGTTAAAAAGAGATGAAATTGAAGCCGGAATTATGGAATACAGCGGTACAATGATGAGCGGAGTTATGATAACATGATCGCTTCGCGAGAATAGTTTTTTCGCCGATCTCGCAAAGGGACCGGAAAAATGGCTGGCGGATTGGTTTGCATTTTAATTCATGTCTTAATGCAATTTCAAAAACGTGATTCATAAACTTTCAACAATATCTAAGTTTAAATTTACAGCCAATTGAGATTCAGTAATGAAATATTTTTAATCAAAATGTATCTCATAAGATATTTAGCAAGAAGCTAAGGATCTTGGGATACAGCGGTGCAACTTCCGGCTTCTTAGCATAGCGGGGCCTCTATGTAATTTCTTTACTCTATGGTCTGTGACAAGCCTGCGTTCAAGCTTAGAGTTGCTCATGAGGGGGGAGGGGGGGTTATGGCGCAGCCTGCGCTAACGAAATTTTTAGGTAAGTTACTTTTACATAGTTTTCATCCCATTTTTGGGGAGTTGTTGTTCTTGAGGTCAGCTCCGTTGAGGAGGTGCGCCATTGGGTGTTGGATAAGCACCCCAGGCTATGTGATTTGCTATGTGTTGTAGAATCAATATTGAAGTCAATTTAGAGCAATACTTTTGCCCTCTAGGCAGACTAGTTTCATTTTCAAGTGCGCATACATCGCGTTTTATTCATTGAATTAAATGTGAAATGAGCTTTGTGATCATTTCAAAACTGTAGGGGAGAGCGGAGCAGAAGTTCCGTTTTTTAAACAAGTTCAAAATTTGTTATGAAAACGTAGTTCTAGAATTATTACTCTGAGATTAAAATAGAGTAATATATGCCCCTATGATGTAACAAGTGTTTTTTGTGTAGTATTTCGTACGATTTTTTTATAATTAATTTTAAAGTACCAAAATTCGAGAAGGAACAACTTGCCCCATCTTGGGGCTAGTTGTTCCGCGAGTGGGGCAAGTTGTTCCGATATCAACACGGCGATGTTAAGCGATGATAATTTCGAGGTGAACATTGTTTCGAGACAAGTAATTTTTTAAAGGTCTAATTGGTGATTAAAAAAATAATTGTTGATTTCAAACAAGTGTTTATTTAAAGATTAATAATCAATATCGTCCGAATAATTAAATGTTTTTTCTTAAATTTAAAAAAAAAACTTGTTACATTTTAGTACTGATAATTCGTACTTAAAGGTTCAATTATTACCTTTTAAGTACAAATACACATATCAAGGCACAGTTAATAAGTATAGCAATATTATAATACACTGTTCGACATTGAAAATGCAACACCAAGAAGGAGTAGTCAGAAAGTGGTGAAATTTGGAAAAAAGACAGAGACAGCAAGGAATAATAAATGATCTTAATTTCAAAATGATAGGCAGAATACAGAGCGAGGACGGCGTCGACTCAGTAGGATGTAGGACCACCGCGGACAGCGATACACGAAGAAAAACGTCTAGGCATAGATTCAATAAGGGTGCGGATGGTGTCCAGAGGGATGGCTCTCCATTCCCTTTCAACCATTTGCCACAGTTCGTCTTCTGAACGAGGCAGGGACAGAGTCTGCAAACGGCATCCAATCACATCCCACACATGTTCGATTGGTGACAGGTCAGGAGAGTATGGTGGCCAGGGAAGCATCTGTGTGTCTTGGAGAGCATGTTGGCAGTGCGAGCACTGTGTGGTCGGGCGTTATCCTGCTGAAAAATTGCATTAGTAGCCATTGAAGGTAAGGGATTGCCACCGGCCGTTGCACGTTATCCAAGTATCGTTGGGTCGTCATAGTGCCCTGAATACGAACTAGAAGTGATATGGAATTGTACACAATTGCGCCCCAAACCATTATGCCACGTTGTTGTGCGGTAGGACGTTCCACAGTTACTGCCGGATTAGATGTGTCTCCACCTCGACACCACACACGTATGCGGCGACTATCACCGGATAAACAGAAGCGAGATTCGTCTGAGAACACGACATTTTGCCATTTTGTCATCCACGTCGCTCTAGTCCGGCACCCTACTAAACGTTGCTGTGTATGTTTGTGGGATGAATGGCAGTCTTCTTAGCGGACGCCGTGATTGCAGACCACGTGCGACCAAACGACGGGAAATGGTTCTGGTTGACAGGGGAACATTCAGGGTATCTTGCACCTACTGCAGAATCGAGGATCAAGTGACTTGTGAGTCTGCTACAGCTTGTCGGTGGATGCGGCGATCCACGCGTTCTGACGTCACTCTGGCTGCCCCTGCTCCCTAAATTTTGCCGCATTTCGTTGTTCCAACCATCTTCGGCATAGCCGATGAACCGTGCTCGCATCCATGTGGGTATCAGCTACGATTTGACGTACGAACCTAGCGACGGCCACGACCAGCCTCCCCTGCTCAGTCCGATCACCATACCCCTCGTAAAATCTTCTATCTACTGGAAGTGCCTTTGTTGACGGCGGCCTGGCTTTCTCTCGTGTTACACGTATCTTCCAAGACAAGAACAAAATTTCTTCGATAATTTTCCAGTCAGAAATAACGACACGAATATTGCCCATTCTGCAAGTTCCTTCCCTTATATCTTACTTCACGTGCTTCGGAGAGCTGCGCATTTCACATCATTTACATAACTCAGTGATGTAAGTCTACTCTAAAATTTGCATAAATTTCTGAACACTCTTTCTTGGTATTGCATTTTCAATGTCCAGCAGTGTATATCAACATAGTAAAATATAGTAGCAGGGCCGTATCCAGAGGGGGGGGGGGGGGCCCTGACGGCCCCCCCCCCCCCCCCGAAACCCGAAATGTTTTGTACCGTAAAACAGAAGAAGGTTTTTTTTTTTTTTAATTCCTAATGTCAGAAAAGGAAAATGTCAAAGTTTTTTTTAATTCTTAATTTTGCTACTATTCAAAATTTATAATATTTTGAAGAAATACAGAAAAAGCAGTTCTAGTCCTCATTAGCTGCAAGGCACACTTGAAATTTAGACCTTTAATTAGGACTTCCTGCTCTCTTTCCCAATTCAATTCAGGGCAGTCCAGGGTTAAGGCAGGCCCGTTGTCAGTTCGGTAGACTTTTCAAGTCTACCAAACTGACTTCTGTGCACTTCCTCCTCCAGGGGCGTGCACAGAAATTTTGGGGCTGTCACAAATGCTTTTTTTGGGCCCCCTCCATATTGTTTACCCATATTTTTAACCCTAGGTTTAAAAATATTGGGCCCCATTTAAGCTCGGGCCCGGGCCAACAGGTGTCCCTTCTCTGTGCACGACCCTGCCCTCCTCCCTCTAAAATTGTTATAAAACTTACACTGTACTGATTTCGATCCGGGGACTCCTCAAAGGCTGGGCCCCTAGTTTCCGATTAGGCGAGTATCTTGTTACCAAGATGTGCCAAATTCGGCTCCTTGATACATCCTGAGTAAAAAATGCAAAAACCACGATTGTCGCGTTTTTGTAGCATAATTTTCAAGATCATTTTTGTGACTGATATGTTTCTTGTCTTGCATTTATTTAATGCCGAATTCAGTATCATGGAAGTTCTTTTGTTATTGCTTGTTTTTTTTTTCTTACTTCTACTGCATACTGTTAATACCTGTGGTATGAGAAAATAAATAACACTTACTCTACTCTCTTTCATTTTCTGCACTACTTGTGATTGAAAAAAAAAAGTTTGTTTCGAGAAATATTTCGTTGCATTTATTTTTAACTTAAAACGGGTGTGTCTTACAAAGTTATATTCATTTTGTAAGACTGCAATCAACTTCTGAAAAGTGTAAATAAGGAGCTTCAAATAATTTCAGCTGTTCGAGAGTCTTTGAAAATTATTTAAGTTTGTGAAATTCCTTGAAAAGTTCTTCAATTTTGTATCTTATCAAGAAAATAAAGTATGAATTGTCCAAATGGCCAGAATATTACTCTTCCGTTCTTATTTTCTGAATGTCTACACTGTTTCTTTTAAACTATTTTGTACAATTTTAATACTGTAGGGCATTTAATGAAAAAAAAAGGGGGGGGGGGTAGGAGGAGTGATCAAAAACAAACTTCACTAAAAGCCGATATGAGCAGATGACAAAGTGTTTCTCTTTTCTCCTCTCTCGTTTTTCCTCTCTGTCCATTAAGTTCCATGATTTTTCGAGCAAGCAATTTTTATTTTGTTTGATCTTGATTTGCAAAAGAATGTATAACTTTTAAAAGACTTTGCTTGCCTTTTTTTTTTTTTTTTTTCATATTTTTGTAGTCTCAATTACCTAATATAAGGCCTCAAAATACAGATTTTTTTTTCGAAAATTTCTCGGGGGAAAAACCCCCGGACCCCTGAAATTATGGATGTTTTACATCCGACTTAAAGGGACACTCTCTTGTTATCCCTACCACTACAAGGTGAATAAGAAAAATAATAAGAAATTAAAATAACAGTCCAAACAGTGGAATCATTAAAAATCGAGACAAAAAGTCTTCTATGTTAACATTTTTATGCGTTTGGTGTGTCTATATATACTATATGTGTGTGTGTGTGTTAGGGAAACGTGCTAATCCGGGCCCCTCCCGAAAAAAAATTCTGGATACGGCCTTGTATAGTAGGAATAGAATAATATAGTAAATAAAATAAAATATTTAACAGCTTCTGTAGCTAATAAGCTACGTTAATTAGTTCAGTCTGCAACCATAACAGAAAACCATCTTTGATTATAACTGATACGATACTTCGCAGACGATCCATAAACGAGATTAGTGCAAATGATAACAATGAACTCCTAATTACTCAAGGGCGGATATTGTTTTCGAGGAATTGTTTTTTTATTGTTTATTTATTTTTGCGTTTGTAAATTACTGAATTTTTTCTAGAAAATACTCATTTTAACTTAACATGTGCAAGATCTATTTTTAGACATTCCAATTTATTTTTTTCCCTTTTTTACCAAAGACATCAAACTCTCCTAGGTTACCGAAACCTGACTAGTTGAAACCCGATTTTTGCATATCCTAACTCCATATGCCTGTAAACGAGTAACCGAGACAGTTTTGATTGAAAAAATTCTCCTGCTTTACACGTTTTTGGCGTAAACTAAGTTGATTTGATTTGGTTGATCTGTTTGCAGGATTTTCTGTGTCCGTTTGCTGTAATGAGCAATCTTTTTTTTCGCATTTACGTACATTTTCTAAATAGTACAATTGTCACTTTTAGTGTTACTAGTTTAATCGTTTGCCTCTAGCATCGTTTTGTCAGTTTGAATGTATGTCAGTATTCTTGATTTTCATTTACTCTTGTATGTACTAGTGCTGCTTTTCTTACCTATTGTGCAACATCAAACAAATATCCGCGAAATTCGCTTATCCACTGTTACCGTGGCACCCTATTCCGCGGGTAACCAGGAGTTTATTGTAGATGCATGATATTTTAACTACCATTTTCAGCGAATGTTACAACTACCTGTCTCTGTACGTGAAAAACATCGCCAGCTTAGTCATTTCCAGCCGAGGACTGCAGTTTCGTGCTTATTAGCACTCATCAGCTCGGCATAGGAAAGTGACTGAGCTGGAGATGGAAACCCTCTTAACGACTTAAACTCTTAACTTACCTTTCTCTGGATTACGAAAAGGAAGGTAACTTGCGTTTTTAATTTGTACCTCCGATAATGACCTCCGAGTCCTGCATAAGTTTGACCAGGTGGCTAAACTCACAAAGTAGAAGCTACAGTCTCTGGCTAGTGACGGCTAAACAGGGTAAAGCTTAGACAGATCCACTTGCGTAGGATATTATCTGTTTAACGAGATATCCGTGTGGTCTGAGCAACATTGAACTGCTTTACCTCTTTGGCTACTTTCTCAAAAAACCGCAAGGCGGCGTAATCAGGCTCTAGAACAACAAAGTTTGAAATTTCATATGAAAGTACGAAAGATATTCTGATTCGCATTATGATCTTCAAAAATTTCATATTTTTCTAATTGTCTATGAGTAAACAACCAAATATTTTCGATGAATCACCGATGAAAGTCGACATTTTCCGATTTCTATATTTTACAGTAACGAATATATACGTATAATATTTATTTATATGTGTTTTTTATTTACTGCACTCTGCTATAGATAAATAGGGGCAAGGAGTTTCTTGGGGCCATTTGTTCCTCGGAACAACTTGCTCCACAAAGACGGAACAACTAGCCTCACAAGCACAAGTCCTTGAAAAATTAAATTTTAGTTTAGATAACAAAACGTAAATCGTTTCAGCGCAATATTTTAGAATGCACAATAAATATTTGCATAAAAACACCAAAAAACTAAACTGTATCATTTAAATATCGCGAAAAAGACCAAAAAGTTCAAAAACGAAAATATTTTCAAATGTAGATCAGTGATGCACGTGCCCGGCTGCCATCGATGCGCTGAAACACTCCATTTTACCAGGTATTTACAAAATACATTTATCTTTTTTCTTCATTTAGCTATTTCAAAGGGCACAACTTACCCGCGGAACGTTTAGCCTCGCCCTCCCCTACTTCTTTTGGCATAGTGTCAAAATAAAACGGAAGTAATGAAATGGAAATTACATCATGAATTGGAAGCTATTTAGCTACAAATTTGCGACAATTGGTAATTTTCACACAGAGTCGTATATTTAACTACTGGTGAAATTTTTATCGAATATCTCTAAAATTGTCTATTTGTATGTCCGCAACAAGCTAAAAGGAGTGGTATTTAAAATGCTCCTCTAAATTCAGTTTAAGACACTTTTACATTTTATTTCACTTCATTTTCTATTTATTTAATGTGTTTGCCATTCTCGACTTCAGACGTAAAAAAAAAAAAAAATGAAATGAAAGAAATAATAAATTTCTTTCAGTTTTAATGTGCAATCCTCATACATATAATAGCCAATGATCGCGCAACGCTCCTGACGTTATCAACAATGAAACTCGTGCCACGGCATGATACTTTGATAATATGTTTTGGTAATGTTTAACTTGCAGGGAAAGGCTTTATTGTGACAAGGCTGAACTGGATCCGGTAACTTAACTGTTATACTGATAAAACTGTGAATTCAGGGAAGTGAAGAAACTTAAAAGTGGTCGGCTAACAATGAACGCTATCTACTGGAGTTCAGGGTTAATCTATTGGAGTTAGGGTTAAAATTTCAACTATCGAGATCACCAAACAGGCCATTGCTTTGTTCAAATGTGGAAGCAATTTTCACCCGTCATATCTTGACGGGCGATTTTCTAGTTCTCTATAATTACTTTACTTGGCAGGTGTAAGTAATTTTTTTAAAGGCAAAGATTTGTTTACTTTTATAATTTTAAGAAGCATAACCTCAAACGTGTGTGCATGAGTACACGCACACAATATTTAATCTTGCTTATATCTGTGAATGTAACTTGAGGAAATATAAATACTACGGGAGGTCGGGAGGATTTTTTACTAAGGATCTGCAATACGACTGTTATGCATATGTGATGCTTCCAAGATTTTTCCTTCTTTTTAATTTACAAATTGAAAACGTTTGCAAACGCTTGGCTCATACACTAAAAACGATTCAGAAACGTTCCTGGAAAATAATGAGCAGCTGATGTGCCCAGTTTCTACCAGTAACTATCTTGCAAAAAACTAGAAACGTTTTCCGCTAAAATTCAGTAACCTTCCTGAAATTATTCTGGAAGCCTACTTAAAAATTTAGAAATCTTGCCTTTTTAAGCCAGTTCTGTCTCTGGAGAACTAGAGTAAACTTTTTTAAGGTATAATATAATAGCTTGACACCTTTCTGATTTATCAAGAAAGATCCAAAAGCAGTATTGCGAACATGGTCAAAGCTAAGAAAGAACTGCAAGCGTCAGCTTTTTTACTCGCCTGCAATTCGTGTACAGCACCGTTGCTCATAAATTTATTGACTCCCTTCGGGAGCCAATGCTGCCCAGGATACAATGCTTCTGGGAGCCTCAGCTTAATCAGTCTGGACGGGCCGTAATCGAACTGCTCAGTTAATCTTTCAACTGGGAGCTAAAAATATTTTTCACTATAGTGAAAAGTTTGCATTCGTGAAATTTGTAAAAATTCAGGAAACGTTTTGACTATTAAACCGAATTTTCGTGGAAATGGAATAAACACCATTGAAATCCCGAAACGTAACACTGAAATACTTAGTAACGTTTAGGATTTTTTTTAGTGTAAGAGTGAGGCCGTCGCTTTGTTTTTTTCACCAAAAAATAAATGAAAAATTTAAAAAAAAGCTCGTGTTTGATAATATTTTAAAATATTTTATAGGGAAATTCTCTAGGACCAGGAGTCTCTCTTCTTGTTATAAATACTCATGCTTTTCAGCTATTTATCTCTCTAGTTCCTCAAAAGAATGTTAACAATGAAAAAATATACTGCTCCCTCCCCTAAATCCAAATGATGGCTATATGAAAGTGTCGAAAAGAAAAAAATGAGGATGTGGTGGGTTTTGTGGTAAAACGGTGGGTTGGATTCTGGGAGTTATTTTGCATAAGAGATAAATAAGAATTAGCAAGAATGGTCTCAGAAGCATTTTAAGAGTTCATTTCTTTTATTGCTATTAATTAATTAATTTATTTATTTATTATTATTATTATTTTTTATTATTATTTTTTTTATTTATTTATTTATTTATTTTTATTTTATGTATTTATTTATTTATTTATTTTTTTTTTTTTTGCCGCGCAGCGTAATTTGTGTGTGCAGTTGAAATGGTTGTTCAATGTCCTAGAAAAGATATTTTTTAGTTTGCATCAAAAGTAAAATTTCAGTAAACCGACGTCGGTTAAACGAGGTTCCTGTTTAAAAAGTTTCACATAATCGAGGTTCCACTGAATTTACTTTGAATATCTTCTAAATAAATTCGTAAGAAAAGTAAAAGTTGAAGAACGACATTTCGATCACAAATTAATTCCTATTCATTCAGAATATATTTACTTCGTTCCGTATAGAACATTAAAAACACATTCTCCTCAACGTTCTAACACAATTATATTCATTAACGCACGGCTGATTTCTAGTCAAAGCTTTCATAATACGCCATAAAGCATATGTATATTTGATGCCTTAATCTATGCCCACAAAGCGGAAAATTGCTCTTAACTGCTAAAGTGGCCACTCCGGTAAATTAAGATGGCATTAATATAAATGCTGCAGTGCCCAGCATGAATCTAGAAAATTAGCAAACTAGCAATAAAAGGGAAATTTCACCTTCCATTTGCAAATCATAATGCTGGTATAAGTGATCTTAATTTGCGTGTGGCGAATAAAAAGTGATCGTTAAAAATGCTTAACCAGTAGCGGATGCTTCCTAAATTTTGGAGAGCCGTGGGTCATTCCTATTGGTCAACTTTCGCTTGCTGGTTTTCAACGTCAGAATCTTGAATGCAAAGGACTAAAAATTGATTAACACAGTCTAACATACGTTCAAAATATTTGAATGCCCGTGAATATCTTACAATGTCACTCTTGCTAAAACCTAAATAAATAGTTTCAGGGGGAAAAGCCTGTTCAACTATCTTAACCCAAGGTGCTTACTATGGTCATTCGTGGTGTTGAATTAAAGTGGTGGATTTTTGAAAATCATTAGTGAAATCGCAACGAAATACTGTCCACCGAAAGAAAGCACTTTTGATCGAAACATGATTGAAATAGCAAGTGTTGTGGTGTTCTTTTGCTCTTTTAACGTTTTGGAGGCTACAACACCAATGACAACTTTACCTCCCACAACACCTCCACCATTGAATGCCATTTATATGAAATATGCAGCGTCGCAACATCGTCATGATAAAAAATTGGATGCGAAACCTCTAGTAGTTTATAAAGGTAAAGATTTTCTTTTTCTGTATAGACAATATAAAAATGTGCTTAGTGAGATTAAAGAAGCGAAACCTTTAAAAAGTTCTAACAGGAGGTTAAGAATAATTCGCTCATGGTCTTAAAATTTTAGAAATTTTAGTACATTTTTCGATAGCATGTGGTTAGTGAGTACCAGTATTCTCTTATAATTCAAAGTATTTTTTCCGTCAATATTATACGTTATCAGTAGCAATCATACGCAAAATGTTAACGTTTCAGCTTTAACCCATAAACATTTGAATGGGATTGGAGAAGTTATCTCTAATAATTAAAATATAAAACAATAATAGCCATAAAAATATAAGAATTTAAAAAAACTAAAAAAAAAAAATTAGAAATATTTCAAAAAATTGTTACGTTTGTGATGACAAATTATTTTTTATTTTGATTTCTACGTAATAGCATTGTTTTGGCCTATCGTGTCAATGCATAAAAACTAAGTATTGTGTCAGATTTTCTTTCTGCTGCTCACATTTATTTTCAAGTTTCACTTGATTTAAAATAAAGTTGAATTTTATTTGTACGCCATTCTCACTTATTCGTCTCTTTTAATTGCTACGACTAAGTTTTTTCAAAATGAAAAAAGCGGAAATTTGTTTTGAAAATTACAGTGCATATAGAAAGAACATTGTATTTTATAATAAAAATTGCGTTGAAACAGTATTTTTTATTTTTGGCAGTAAATTTGAATCTTCAAAAAAAAAAGTGGAAATTTTTCACTTATTTTTTATGAAAGTGAAAAATAAAATATTTTTTTAATGAAATACTTTTTGTTCGATTATAAAAGATATTTTTGATCTAAAGAATCAGTAAATAAAAGGTTGAATGAATAAATGGAAACAAAATGACGAATAATTAAATGAATAAATCAATTGTTATATGAAGAAAAAAAATTAGCGAGTAAAATAATGAATAAATAAGAAAATAAGTGAATGAATGAATCTTAATATATAAAAATCAATGTCCTGAGATAACATATATATATATATATATATATATATATATCAACGCACAGCCGAAACCGCTGAAGGTTCAGACTTGAAATTTGGCAGGCATGTCCGCATGATTACAAAAGTAACCACTAAGAAAGGATTTTTCGAAATCTCAATTAGTTCGGGAGAAATTAATTAGAACCCCTTAAATTCTGCGAAATTAAAAACCTGTCATTGAAATTCAAATCCCTTATTTTCGAAGGCTTTCCTCCATTCAAATCATTATTCAGTACTTCATCTCAACTTTTGGTCGATAGCGAACTATAAATTTGATATTGTTTTTGTTTCTCACGTGATTCTTCGAGGCTTTTCTCAAGTCAAATCATAATGTTTCTGTCTTTTGCTTTTATTTTTTCAAAACTAGAAACGAAGTTTTTAAGAACATCATCACAGGTGGACTATCCTTTTGAATTTAGAAGAGTACAGTTTCCTGTTAAAGTTTGCTTTGCAATAACCATTAATAAGTCACAAGGACAGACATTAAAAGTAGCAGGGATCTATTTAAGAGAAGACTTTTTTTCACACGACCAATGTTATGTAGCTTGCTCCAAAGTCAGTTCATCAAGCAGTTTAATAATTTTAGCACCAGAAAAAAAACTAAAAATATTGTATACAAAGAAGTTCTAGCTTAAACATAGGTATAACAATAAAATGCGGATGACCTGTGTTTGCAAAGATAATCAAAACTTTAAAAGGATCGATAATAACAGTTAAAGATCGGTTAAGGACAAGGGCATATACATATAAGGAGTCCAGGGTCCCCGGGATCCTCTCCAAATTAGAAAAAGTTATAGGTAATAAGTAATTATTATATGGGATTTTCGAAACTAGGTGCTCCAAGCACTATTAACCCCTGCTAATGACATTACCCGAGCAATGCCGGGTACGGGAATGCTAGTAAATATATAAGTGAATTACTAAATGAAGTAATGTACATGAATTAATTAATAAATGAACACATGCGTTATCTATTTTGAATTATTAAGTGAGTAAATAAAACAAACTATTTCACTTTGCCTCATCCACGTTGCCCCGTATGTACTTGACTAATTGTACAATTTATTTAAAGTACAAATAAGCTTAATATTAATTAAATTAATACTGCATTGAATATAAGGATGTCTCAATTAATACTTAAAATGTTAATAACAAGAACTTTATGATTTTATAGTAACAAAAATAATTTTTGACTTACAACAAAATATTACAGCATCATTTTTTAAAAATTGCCTATTTTACCAAATGCTTTAATGTTTGATGGTATTTTTTACCTGACTGGAATAGACTACATATGGCGCAACATAGTTAAAATAATACCGTATAGGTGGAGCTAAAAGCCGAGTAAATATTTCACCATTTCACTTTGTCCCATATTCCCCTACTATATATTATATAGGGTGAGTCTAAATTGCTTTAGCAAAATTAAACATTACTAATTCAGAGAAGCAATAATTATCATGGGATATGGGCTTGCATTCTAATACTTACAACGGCAGAAATTAGTAAATTTGGAACTCTTCTAACATGAACTTTGAGCAAGTCATAATTTTTGACGTCATTTTTATGTCCCTACGTGGCATTATTCCTGGACAAATAGTGAATTCGGAACTCTTCTAGCAATAACATTAAACAACTCATCACATTTGACGTCTTTTTTTTTTTTTGTCACTACGTGGCATTACTCTTGGACAAGATTATAAATTACCAAACATTTACAGGTTTGAAAATACTTGAACTGTTGAATACCATTTACACTAAATCACCAAAAGTATTGGAACACTTTAAAAAAAACTCACATTTTTAGATTTCTCGAGAAATAAGAGAGCAATTTTTCTGCAACTTTCGTGACATGAAAGGAATGCTCCAGCTATCATTTTCAAATAAAAATTAAATCAGCCATGAATTTAGAGGATAGCGGTAAATTGATGAAGCCGTTTTTGATCATCCTTTATCGCAAATAGCTGTGAATAAACTGTAAATTTCAGCAATAAGTTTACTCACTGTGTACAAAAATTGTTATTCATGCTATTTTTAAAGACTCCTCAAAGATTTAATATGATTCTTTCTTGTTTTTGATGTGACATTCATTACAGTGATTTGTGCAGGTCATTACAGTGATTTGTTTTCTTGAAACTGGAATGCAGATGGTGGAGGAAGGGGCGAGAAATGAAAAAAGACAAAAATATGTGCAGATGTTCTTTTTATTCTTTTTTAACCGTCCAACATAGTTCAGCAAACGAAGGCCCAAAATGAAAGTGTCAAAATATTATGTACTGTAAAACGGGGGAACAATGCTCCTCTAGGGATAACATTGCTCCATAAAGTGTAAAAGTTTTTTTACTGATTTTTGGTTTCGAATTCGTAACTTGGCCACCTGTTTACTGTTGCTGAAAGAAATTACGCATTGTCAACCACTTCGTCACTGAAGTCCTCGAAAATCAGTAAAAACTTTTTGGGGCAATGTCCCGTTTTACGGTATTCTTGAAAATTGGAACACATGTGCAGAAAAGTCTCCTAACGAACTACTGAAAGTCCCCAGTGGTAGAGGGGTTGAGGGGAGCTCACGCCACTATCTTGGAATTCCGTTTTTTCATATTTTGTCTTATGTCTCAAAATCTGTTATCTTGCGAGCAAAATCCACTATTGTTAAATGAAAGAGCGTAGCCTTACCTTAGCGAGTCCCTTAGAGCGACCGTAAAAAAAATGCGTTCTTGTTTTTTGTTACAGCTGTGATAGGTTCAGACATACTATCAAAATTTGTGAGTTTTTGAAAAACTGTCTACTTTTCCCCCTTTTTTTCATTTTTGAGACTCTACGAAAAAGGCATATTAATCATTTGTTTTCAAATAATTGGACTCTGGTGTGTCATTTAAGTCAGCTAAGGCCCAAAACCTTAACGCATGCATCAGTCTGGAATGGGAAATAACCGAACTGGAGGCACATGTCAACGGGATAATCGGTCTGTTGGTATATTGCAGGTAGTTCTTCTTTAGCCCTGGCTTGGGCGATAACTTACTGCTTATTCACCCTATGACGTTTAAATCTGAAATAGATTTATAATGAAGTAGGTTTAAAGTATTAGCGTGGAACACAAACTTTCCCACTTTTCTTGAATCATCCACACCGACTTATTCCATGCATTGCAGATGTGTCCCGACCACAGTGTTTGGGCTTGTGCTTACAGAGGCAGACAGGAGGGAAGTCAAAGATTTGTCGCTCTTTCAATTTTGTCAACCGAACCTGCTTCTTACTCAATACTTACGTTTGCGACGGGGAGAAAGAGCTCAAAGATGCCCCCGGTTACAGTTATTTTGATCTAGTAGAAGATTATTGGTTAGAGGTAATTTTCTTATCTTACTTTTTACAGTAAAGATTCATGCAAAATCATATACTGTGTTCTTTAAAGAAGATGTATGTTTTTAAGGTTAACTATGACAAAATATTACATATTAGATTCTTCCTCTTTATATACTTCTATTTATTTATTATTATCATCGTTCTTATTTTTATGACTACTGTTCTTTTAGTTGTTTATTTTGATAATTCATAATAACTCGAATTGCGTTGTCAACTACATTTTTTCAAACATTAGTATACTTGACAACGCATGATTAAGGCATTTAATTGAATTATAATGTTATTCATGGGGAAGTGACATAGGCTTTCAATAGAGCTAAATAAATAGGAATATCTAATATATCAAATGACTTGTACTACTCAATAAGACGATGATATCAAACAGCACCGACCTTGTTTCATATCTTTTAGTGCTTTTTCCGTAGTCGGGTTTCAGTTTTTTAAACTTTTTTTTTTATATTTTATACCTTTTATAATGATTTTTCCAATTGTCGGGTTTCAGTTTTTTAAACTCTTTTTATTTGATATACAAGAATAGTAAATTAAATTATATTGTTTCTGTATCCATATCTGTGTCCATATCACGATTTTCTATTTTTGCATCAACTGATCGATTTCCAGGATATTGACTCCGAAATCAGTAAAGCTACTCTCAAAAAGTTTTCAAAACATTTCTTGTACATAGCTCCCGAAAAAAAGGCTCTATAGTTATTTGATGATGATGTTTCAACCGCGGTTAAGAGAAACATTGAACGTATTATGTTAGAAGCAGATAAATATGAAAAACAGGAAGAAGTAGAAAACCAACAAAAGAGATGCATTCTACACTAGAATAATTTTTCTAAGATTATTAACAACTAGTGGTTCCTGCACGGCTTTGCCCGTAATAGAAAAAAATTAATGGTCTTTTGGTTCGCCTGTATATTTACAAATAATGTATGGTGAATTTTCTCGCCAATTGGCTTGTAACCATGTTACAGTTTCACGTTATGATAATTTTGTATTTCGCCAATTGACTTGTGCCCATGTTACGGTTCCACGTTATGATAATTTCGTAATTTACTCGTCCATCTTATGATAATTTTGTTCTTAAAATTGGAACAGAAAAAGAACTACATCGAATTTTCAAAAAATCGCTTCGAGGTGCACACCCCCAGGCTACAAACTAACTTTGTGCCAAATTTCATGAAAATCGGTCGAACGGTCTAGGCGCTATGCGCGTCACAGAGATCCAGACATCCAGACATCCTCCGGACATCCAGACAGAGAGACTTTGAGCTTTATTATTAGTAAAGATGAGTTTTCATCTTTTGTAACACCTGTTGCAAAATATTTCTTTATCCGATTTTCTCAACAAAGACCCTTCAACTCGGAAAGATGATCCTGCTTATATAAGCGGAAAGTGAAAACTTGATAAAATTCTTGTGAATGATGCTGCAGAAAGTGGTGTTAAAAAAAGTTCAGTAATACAATAATAGTCCCGCAAAAAATGAAAGTGAAAGACAATTTGTTTTTCAGATCATTGCTGAAGACCGTAGAAGATATTCAACTGCTACTAAATCCTCACTTAAGAAAAAAATGTTAAATATTCACTTGTTCCCATTGTGTTTTGATTCCAAAGAAATTGTTTGTCATAATAAAATATATTTATTCTCTGTAAACTGTTGCGTTATTAAAAAAAAATTAAATATTTTTAAAAATCACGAGATTTCTCGGACTGATCAAACTTTAAGACATTTGAGGAACCACTACAAATTGTTCAACTGAAGAAAAATTTTGCACAACCTGTTTATTTTCCCACTGGAACAAGATAAGTGGGTGAGAGCAGTGAAATTTTAACCATCGAAAAATACCTTATAGCTAAGCACCACCTTAATACGCACAAACTAGAAAAGTGTCTTCCTTTAAAAAAAAAAAATTAAAAATTATATTCAAATTAGTCGGTTTAATTTTCAGCTTTTCCACAAATAGAAAGATAAAAGAGATATTTTATATTGCAACCTCTCTATCAGATTTTTTTCTCATTTTGTGCACAAGAGACTTTCTTATGCGGACTTTTGTAATCCGAATCCTTTTATACCAGGATATGAAGAGATTACAATTAGTAGTAAATGGCTCAAATCTAATGTGCTTTAACACGCTTATTTCAGAAAGCTAATCAACGTGTTTTTCTGAATTTTCTAAGGAAAATACCCGTATTTAAGCATACATTTTTGCGTAAAAGAGTGCTGTTTGTATCGAGACTTTCAAGGTAAGTATGAATGTTTTTCAAATAATGAACTGAGGTTTTGAATAATAAGAGCAGTGATTATTCTGAAAAAAAATTTTTTAAAACAATATTAATCTTTGTCGTTCCAGAAAGAATTCATCAGATCTAAACAATGTGAAACAAAAGGGAAATGCTCTGCAAAATGCAGTGAGTTCAGTAAATTTTTATTGTTTTTATTACACATTAAATCATTACAAAGTATTACTGTAATATCACTTAAAATTAATAAAAATCAGGCTTCTTTTTTTTTTTTACTTTCTTATTTATTTATTTATTTGTTTATTTATCGTAGCTGTTTTAAGTTAATAAGCAAAGAAGAAGCTGCCGAATATTATTCTTATCTTGAACAAATTTGTCTAAAAATATGACGACCTTTAGAAACGTATAGAAATCCCATGCTATCATTGATAACAATAAAATTTAACTCCATTTGTATCAATTAAGATTTACTTGAGATGTTTGACTATTTCACTTTCAGAAATCCCATTTGCCGCAAGATTAGAAACCACAGTTGTGTTGTTGCTTTAAAATCAGAAAAACGAAGTTTATTTTAACATGGTAAATAGTATATTTCTCAGATGTGTTTTTTGTGGGCACGTCATAACTTCCTTAATACTTCATCAAACTTCAAAAGTAAGACATGAATTTTGAATATTTTTGCTCTGCTATCAGAAGAAATTAATCAAACAAGTCATATTTTTGCTGTTATTTGAAAAGAGAAATAAAAAACTTTGCAAACCCGGTTTTTAAAATTCCTTGTATCGAGAGTGAATGCTTCGTACGGGTCAACTAGTAAATGACTAGATGACAAAGTGTCAAAAAACGATAAACACTAAACAACGATGATTGAAAAACTGATTAAATTCATGAAATCACCGTTATTAAGGCTACGATTCAGTATGAAAGTCTTTTTTTTTTTTTTTTTTTTTCATTTTGAAGATATAGTTCTGAAACTTTTATGAGGTATAGACTTTTATAAAGGGAAGTAATGCGGAAAGTTTTGTTGGAAAATTATGAATAAAGAGGGAGAGAGAGTTTTTAAAATACAGTTATTGTATTTTTTAATCGCAAATATTTGAACCAGAAAAAAAAAAAAAAAAAAACCCTCCAGGAGCACCATTTTTTTAAACTTGATTTTCTATGTTTCTCTAGGTGCACATCACATATTGAAAGAAAACTTAAGGAGCAAAATTTCAATAAACACAATATTTTGTTGACAAATATCAAAAACTAAGTCTTTTAAAACTTCGAATTTTTCTGAAAAAAGTCGAAAAAATAAGGGTTTAAGCCTGATTTCAAAAAAAAAGGAAAGAAATTATGGTATTGAAAATTTGCTCCCTATTTTTTTAAAATTTGTATCTCAATATCAATGTTAAAAAAAATCAAAGTACATAATTAAAGAAATCCTGATCTGCAGTGAGCATTTGAAAGATACACATGTATTGAAATTTTACGATTATTAGATATATGCATTTAAATGAAACATTCGTTCACAAAATGTGTACTATCACACTGACAGAACAGCTTATACTTCTGCAAAAATAGTCCGAATTGAAAAATATTTTTTGCGATGAATAACCCACATTTCAAAGATTAATTTTAAGAAAAAAAATAGAAAATCAAAATTTTGGTCTATTTCTCTCATTTTAAGACTCCATTGTAGCCTTAAGTAACAGAACGTGCAAAAGAGTGCATAGGATGAATGTCCAAACTCAAAAAAACTTTAAATGCGGCTACAAGAATACCTAACAATAACGAAACACACTATGAATTCAATATTGTGCTGCATAACACTTTTTTATTTATTCGTTTTAATGTATTTCCTACGCTGGGTGTATATAAAAGATAATTGAAGGGAATTATGTAGAACTGACAACTCACTGTAGTTTATTAGAAAGGAAAACGTTTGAAATTCACTTCATGTTGTGCGTAACATATGTTACCGTTAAAGTATATAATGCAGTTATTTTATAAAATACCTAGTTATTCCATGAAATAACTGATCGTGTCCGTTAAAGTGTGTAATATGTTATTAATTTGACACTTTAATTAGTTGTTCTGTGAAATAATTAGGTATTCTATAAATTAAACTAATGAGAGGCAGTTAAAGTGTTGAATAAACAATTTATCTAAAATGAAATAACTATATAGGTATTCTATAAATAAACTAATGATAGACAATTAAAATGAAAAAGAAGCAATTTATCTAATTTATGCAGCGTATAAATGGCATTTATGGAAACGTACCATAAACGTACCATTTGTTACAACAAGAATTACTAAAATGGCACTCGGAATTAGGAAGAACATTATTACTAAAACAAAAATAGTTTTTTGTTGACACACTGGGTTTTACACGAACATTTTGGGGGCAACACAGGGGTGGAAGGTAAACGTATTTGTCGTGCAAGATGCATGATATAAATTATTTTACACTTTGACGGGCTGCAGATCGTTATTCTATGAAATAACTAGTTAAACCATGAAATACAAGAGAGTTTTTTACACTTTAAAGGACACGATCAGTTATTCCATGAAATAACTAGGTATTCTATAAAATAACGGATTTTATACTTTAACGGTAACATACTGCTCAAAACATGTACTGCTCAAAACAATTAGGGGAGCTGTCACACAATAATGAAGAAACCGTTGTGAGGTAGCCTTGCAGAGGCATAAAATGGAGTATACACGTGTATTCTGCCATGGGCTATGGGCAGGTAAACGGCAGTATCTGCAGAAATGAGTTTTCGAGATATTTGAAGAAATGTGTGTTGGATTTTATACTAGCAATAAGAAAATGTTGGAATTATTCGCTTACCTCTCAAGCAGTGAAATAATGGGCTTCTGTTAAATCGCGATTTCTGCTCTTGTATCCTTCTGCTTTTCGGCGACAGAAACGTTGATTTGCTTCCGAAGTTTTCATTTTATACTCATGTTTTCTGAAAACATGGAGACTTTGATGGAAATTAGTTTCCAGAATAATATTTTTCTCAACTTTGTTAAAAACATGTGCTCCCCTATTTTTTTTGAGCAGTGTATTTTTAATCTATATGTCAGCAAGCATTGTATCTTTTCTTGTAGGAAAATTCAAGTTGTACAAAACTCCACTTTCTTGGCAAGAAGCTCATGCCGCTTGTCGTGCCGAAGAAGCCTTTTTGGCGATGCCGAAGAATCCGTATGACCACGAGACTCTTATTAGTAAGTACTTATGATAATATCTATAGTTGAGACTAACTTAACCTGGCAGAGTCTTAATGCCATGATTTGGATCTGCGACAAGCCTGCCATGCTAGGTTTGCTTCTACTATACTTGTGGCCATGAGAGGGTTCCGAATTCGATTTCTGAGACCATAAAATTCCACCTAGTGCCTACGGGGTATCCGTTTGTTCAATCTACGGACCCGAAAGTCTTTGGTTGGTCACTGGAGTTGCCATGGATTTACATCCACGCTAACTAGACGAGAGAAAAGTTCGCTCTTCTTCAGGCACATGGATGTAGTGTTGCTGATTTGTGACGCCGTCTCTCGATCCAGTTCTCTACTTTCTGTTAAGGGATAGTGATGGACACATTTACTATTACTTAATTATCTACCATTATTCTAATTGCGGCTTTGCTTCTATCGCGTTCTAGGTGACAATATAAAAGCTTCTATAACACATTACATTTTACTCGGTAGTTGCATGGTTAAGTCATCTGCTAAAAGCTGCTTGCTTGAAATTTAAGAGTCATAGTGCTTGAAAATAATTTTTTAAACTATTTGTAACGAAATTATGAAGGAAATAGTGATTGTTCCAGATGTATCTTCGATTATGTATGTTTCATAGTTTTGTCACTTTAATGTCTTACTACCCTAAGTGCAAAATCATTAGATCAGATCTTTGCATGATTGACTTATTCCGTTGATGCTTCTGTAACTAATGAACAATTGAACAAATGTTTGAGAAGTTTAATCTATTTTCCATCTATCTGACATTAAATAGTGGAATATAATTATACAAATATACGGAATATACAAGAGCCACAAAATTACAAATAGCAGAGAAACTTGCAGACACTTGTCTCAGAGATTGAAGGAAATCCTTTTCCAATGCAAAAAAGGAACTTATAGTTGAATAGACATTCGACAAAGGAAATGTAATGAATGAATGAGTCACATCCTATAACTCGATAGCCCTCTTCACCAAGTTGCAAGATTAATTACAAAGCTGTAACATGTACAAATTCAGAATACAGATTATTCAGTATATGCACTAACATTCAGCGATTTCGACGATAAAGAGATGAATTTTAATCAAAAATGTTAACTAAGTGAGTCAATCAGTTGAAGTTCTGTCTTTCTGTTGATTTTGCCGCTAATGTTGTTAAGACCTGAATGTGACCCTGGAAGAGACAAAAATATGATCTACACACAAGACATTTTCTTTGCACTTTCAATATTTTCTAAATATCAATAATCTTATAGATGGTTTTATTCGATATTAGAGCAACGATTTGTTCTACTTTTTCCAGCGATGATGAAGAAAGGCAACATTCTCCAGACGTGGATTGGTGTTCGAAAACGGGAAGGTATTTTCTACTATGATAATGGGGCCTTGCTAGGCAACTATACTGTCTGGGGTCCCGACCAGCCCAATGATAGCGGAGGCACTCAGCAATGCGTGCAGATGATGAACGAGATGGACTACATGTGGAACGACTTCGACTGTGCCAGACCTGTTGGTTACATCTGCCAGTATGTCTGGTAGAGGAAGATTTGCACGTAGTTTCGAACTGCTCCACTATTTAAACTGTAGTTAAAAATGTAGCAGTCATGTAAGATTTAGTATATCTCTACGAAAACGGTATTGTTCAAACCGAATCTAAAAGTGTCTTGGCTCATACTGTTCAGTTCCTTTTTTTTGTTTTTACTCTGTATTTTTAGAGTTTTTGAAAATCTACGAGCAGTGATTTAGGTTTCGTTTTTTCGTTGCAACTGAGCTATTTTTCACTGAATAAAATAGAAGTGATCAACAATGCAAAACTTATTGTAGTTAGTGAAAATGTCATGCACAAGTTGAAAGTAGTCTTAATTGCAAGTGCCTACCAGATAAAAAGAAAGTAGTCGGTAAAAAAGAGCAAAATTCGCTTTATTTATTAATGTGTTAGTATGCTCTTCAACTTTGGATCCGAAATTCTCCAAGTTTTATCAGCTATTTCTCTTTTTATATAATGTACACGTATTACAATTTCGATAAAATGGCAGGAAAAACGCGTTTCTGATATATCACTTTTCAAACGTTGGTCATTAAAAAAAAAAAAAAAAATGAAAATTTTATGTTTTTATCTCTTTTGCGGCGAAATATTGACACAAACTGCTGTTTTTATAAGGTAATTAATCATACTTCTGATACGGGAAATTTATTTGGCTTTCATTCAAGCCCAAAACGAAATTTTTAGGCTCAGCCGTTCTTCTGTAATCGTTAAAAAACAAATAACAGGAAAATTTTTGTTTCAAAGAAATGAGACAAAACACTTCTCAAGACAATATGAGAACCCTAGCCAAAAGAAAAAGGCAAAGAATGATAAAAAAAAAATCGAATGTGTGTTTATATAACTTATCTAGGTTAGGAAAAAACGCCGGTAGCGTAAAAAAATATTTTATTTTGGTAGTTAACAACTCTATGTAATATAAGCATTTCTTCCCCAGCATACCTGTACCTTTCACCCTGTTGAATTTTCGGCTGCATTTGTTTTTTCGACTTTTGTTTTGTGTAGGGAATATTTTTAAATAAAAACTTTCCTTTCAAAAGTAAAATACTTCTCCTAAGGATAAGGGAAATCTGAACAAACGAAAGGAAACAGTATTTTTCAAAAAGGTGAAACTACAATTTTTACATGCTATTTTTATCATTAAAACAAATCTTACAAATTAACTACACTCAGTGTCTTGGTTTTTAGAGTGTCATTGATGGGTTCGGTCGTACTCCCGGATAGAGAGAAAAGGAAGTAAAATTTGGACGATTTTTTTCTCTATCCTTGTTGATTAGGATTGCAAAGGTATTATGGCAAATC